>NW_028227256.1:64278928-64558928 GCF_978045245.1 Mus caroli
GAGTTTTAAGAACTGGTTTTAAGATTATAATTTTGTATTTTTTTTAAAAAAGAGTTCATACATTAAAAATGGAAAGTCCTGGAGGGAGTTAAAGGCAATGATATAATTAAGAACTTGCTTAAAGACATAAGACACTACATGAAGAAACTCTGAGCTAATCCCTAAGTGCCCCTCAATACAAGACTCCATGGCTGTACCCTGATGAATAATGTAGGGGTAAAGTCATAGCATGCTGTTCAGGGACAAGTGTGAAGACTATCCAGAGGCAACTGTCACTGTGTGACAAACATTATTTTTTTTTCCCCTCTTTTTTTTTTTTTTCTTTTCTTTTTTTTTTTATTTTTATTACATATTTTCCTCAATTACATTTCCAATACTATCCCAAAAGTCCCCCATAGCGCCCCCCACTTCCCTACCCACCCATTCCCATTCTTTTGGCCCTGGCATTCCCCTATATTGGGGCATATAAAGTTTGCAAGTCCAATGGGCCTCTCTTTCCATTGATGGCCGACTAGGCCATCTTTCGATACATATGCAGCTAGAGACAAGAGCTCCAGGGTTCTGGTTAGTACATCATGTTGTTCCAACAATAGGGTTGCAGATCCCTTTAGCTCCTTGGGTACTTTCTCTAGCTTCTCCATTGGGAGCCCTGTGATACATCCAATAGCTGACTGTGAACATCCACTCCTGTGTTTGCTAGGCCCCGGCATCGTCTCACAAGAGACAGCTATATTTGGGTCCTTTCAGCAAAATCTTGCTAGTGTATGCAATGGTGTCAGCGTTTAGAAGCTGATTATGGGACGGATCCCTGGATACAGCAGTCTCTAAATGGTCCATCCTTTCATCACAGCTACGAACTTTGTCTCTGTAACTCCTTCCCTGGGTGTTTTGTTCCCAATTCTAAGAAGGTGCACAGTGTCCACACTTTGGTCTTCATTCTTCTTGAGTTTCATGCGTTTATCAAATTGTATCTTATATCTTGGGTATCCTAAGTTTTGGGCTAATATCCACTTATCAATGAATACATATTGTGTGAGTTCTTTTGTGATTGTGTTACTTCACTCAAGATGATGCCCTCCAGGTCCATCCATTTGGCTAGGAATTTCATAAATTCATTCTTTTTAATAGCTGAGTAGTACTCCATTGTGTAAATGTACCATAATTTCTGTATCCATTCCTCTGTTGAGGGACATCTGGGTTATTTCCAGCTTCTGGCTATTATAAATAGGGCTGCTATGAACATAGTGGAGCATGTGTCCTTTTTACCGGTTGGGACATCTTCTGGATATATGCCCAGGAGAGGTATTGCTGGATCCTCCGGTAGTACTATGTCCAATTTTCTGAGGAACCACCAGACTGATTTCCAGAGTGGTTGTACAAGCTTGCAATCCCACCAACAATGGAGGAGTATTCCTCTTTCTCCACATCCTCGACAGCATCTGCTGTCACCTGAATTTTTGATCTTAGCCATTCTGACTGGTGTGAGGTGGAATCTCAGGGTTGTTTTGATTTGCATTTCCCTGATGATTAAGGATGTTGAACATTTTTTCAGGTGTTTCTCTGCCATTCGGTATTCCTCAGGTGAGAATTCTTTGTTCAGTTCTGAGCCCCATTTTTTAATGGGGTTATTTGACTTTCTGGAGTCTACCTTCTTGAGTTCTTTATATATATTGGATATTAGTCCCTTATCTGATTTAGGATAGGTGAAGATCCTTTCCCAATCTGTTGGTGGTTTTTTTGTCTTATTGATGGTGTCTTTAGCCTTGCAGAAGCTTTGTAGTTTCATGAGGTCCCACTTGTCAATTCTCGATCTTACAGCACAAGCCATTACTGTTCTATTCAGGAATTTTTCCCCTGTGCCCATATCTTCAAGGCTTTTCCCCACTTTCTCCTCTATAAGTTTCAGTGTCTCTGGTTTTATGTGAAGTTCCTTGATCCACTTAGACTTGACCTTAGTACAAGGAGATAGGAATGGATCGATTCGCATTCTTCTACATGTTAACAACCAGTTGTGCCAGCACCATTTGTTGAAAATGCTGTCTTTCTTCCACTGGATGTTTTTAGCTCCCTTGTCGAAGATCAAGTGACCATAGGTGTGTGGGTTCATTTCTGGGTCTTCAATTCTATTCCATTGGTCTATTTGTCTGTCACTATACCAGTACCATGCAGTTTTTTTTTATCACAATTGCTCTGTAGTAGAGCTTTAGGTCCGGCATGGTGATTCCACCAGAGGTTCTTTTATCCTTGAGAAGAGTTTTTGCTATCCTAGGTTTTTTGTTATTCCAGATGAATTTGCAGATTGCACTTTCTAATTCGTTGAAGAATTGAGTTGGAATTTTGATGGGGATTGCATTGAATCTGTAGATTGCTTTTGGCAAGATAGCCATTTTTACAATGTTGATCCTGCCAATCCATGAGCATGGGAGATCTTTCCATCTTCTGAGATCTTCTATAATTTCTTTCTTCAGAGACTTGAAGTTTTTATTATACAGATCTTTCACTTCCTTAGTTAGAGTCACGCCAAGATATTTTATATTATTTGTGACTATTGAGAAGGGTGTTGTTTCCCTAATTTCTTTCTCAGCCTGTTTATTCTTTGTGTAGAGAAAGGCCATTGATTTGTTTGAGTTAATTTTATATCCAGCTACTTCACCGAAGCTGTTTATCAGGCTTAGGAGTTCTCTGGTGGAATTTTTAGGGTCACTTATATATACTATCATATCATCTGCAAAAAGTGATAATTTGACTTCATCTTTTCCAATTTGTATCCCTTTGATCTCCTTTTGTTGTCGAATTGCTCTGGCTAGGACTTCAAGTACAATGTTGAATAGGTATGGAGAAAGTGGACAGCCTTGTCTAGTCCCTGATTTTAGAGGGATTGCTTCAAGCTTCTCACCATTTACTTTGATGTTGGCTACTGGTTTGCTGTAGATTGCTTTTATCATGTTTAGGTATGGGCCTTGAATTCCTGATCTTTCCAAGACTTTTATCATGAATGGGTGTTGGATCTTGTCAAATGCTTTTTCCGCATCTAAGGAGATGACCATGTGGTTTTTGTCTTTGAGTTTGTTTATATACTGGATTACGTTGATGGATTTCCGTATATTGAACCATCCCTGCATCCCTGGGATGAAACCAACTTGGTCAGGATGGATGATTGTTTTGATGTGTTCTTGGATTCGGTTAGCAAGAACTTTATTGAGGATTTTTGCATCAATATTCATAAGGGATATTGGTCTGAAGTTTTCTATCTTTGTTGGGTCTTTTTGTGGTTTAGGTATCAGAGTAATTGTGGCTTCATAGAATGAGTTGGGTAGAGTACCTTCTGTTTCTATTTTGTGGAATAGTTTGTGAAGAACTGGGATTAGATCTTCTTTGAAGGTCTGATAGAACTCTGCACTAAACCCATCTGGTCCTGGGCTTTTTTTAGTTGGGAGACTATTAATGACTGCTTCTATTTCTTTGGGGGAGATAGGGCTGTTTAGATCATTAACCTGATCTTGATTCAACTTTGGTACCTGGTATCTGTCTAGGAACTTCTCCATTTCATCCAGGTTCTCCAGTTTTGTTGAGTATAGCCTTTGGTAGAAGGATCTGATGGTGTTTTGGATGTCTTCAGGATCTGTTGTTATGTCTCCTTTTTCATTTCTGATTTTGTTAATTAGGATGCTTTCCCTGTGCCCTCTAGTGAGTCTGGCTAAGGGTTTATCTATCTTGTTGATTTTCTCAAAGAACCAGCTCCTTGATTGGTTGATTCTTTGAATAGTTTTTCTTGTTTCCACTTGGTTGATTTCACCCCTGAGTTTGATTATTTCCTGCCGTCTACTCCTCTTGGGTGAATTTGCTTCCTTTTGTTCTAGTGCTTTTAGGTGTGTTGTCAAGCTGCTAATGTGTGCTCTCTCTAGTTTCCTTTTGGAGGCACTCAGAGCTATGAGTTTTCCTCTTAGAAATGCTTTCATTGCGTTCCATAAGTTTGGGTATGTTGTGGCTTCATTTTCATTGAACTCTAAAAAGTCCTTAATTTCTTTCTTTATTCCTTCCTTGACCAAGGTATCATTGAGAAGAGTGTTGTTCAGTTTCCACGTGAAGGTTGGCTTTCTATTATTTATTTTGTTATTGAAGATCAGCCTTAGGCCATGGTGATCTGATAGGATGCATGGGACAATTTCAATATTTTTATATCTGTTGAGGCCTGCTTTGTGACCAATTATGTGGTCAATTTTGGAGAAGGTACCATGAGGTGCTGAGAAGAAGGTATATCCTTTTGTTTTAGGATAGAATGTTCTGTAGATATCTGCCAGATCCATTTGATTCATAATTCCTCTTAGTTTCACTGTGTCCCTGTTTAGTTTCTGTTTCCATGATCTGTCCATTGGTGAAAGTGGTGTGTTGAAGTCTCCCACTATTATTGTATGAGGTGCAATGTGTGCTTTGAGCTTTACTAAAGTTTCTTTAATGAATGTGGCTGCCTTTGTATTTGGAGCATAGATATTCAGGATTGATAGTTCCTCTTGGAGGATTTTACCTTTGATGAGTATGAAGTGTCCCTCCCTGTCTTTTTTAATGACTTTGGGTTGGAAGTCAATCTTATCAGATATTAGAATGGCTACTCCAGCTTGTTTCTTCATGCCATTTGCTTGGAAAATTGTTTTCCAGCCTTTCATTCTGAGGTAGTGTCTATCCTTTTCTCTGAGATGAGTTTCCTGTAAGCAGCAAAATGTTGGGTCTTGTTTGTGTAGCCAGTTTGTTAGTCTATGTCTTTTTATCGGGGAGTTGAGTCCATTGATATTAAGAGATATTAAGGAAAAGTAATTGTTGTTTCCTGTTATTTTTGTTGTTAAAGTTGGCATTCTGTTCTTGTGGCTGTCTTCTTTTAGGTTTGTTGAGGGATTACCTTCTTGTTGTTTCTAGGGCGTGGTTCCTGTCCTTGTATTGGTTTTTTTCTGTTATTATCCTTTGAAGGGCTGGATTCGTGGAGAGATAATGTGTGAATTTGGTTTTGTCGTGGAATACTTTGGTTTCTCCATCTATGTTAATTGAGAGTTTGGCTGGGTATAGTAGCCTGGGCTGGAATTTGTGTTCTTTTAGTGTCTGTATAACATCCGTCCAGGATCTTCTGGCTTTCATAGTCTCTGGTGAAAAATCTGGTGTAATTCTGATAGGCTTGCCTTTATATGTTACTTGGCCTTTTTCTCTTACTGCTTTTAGTATTCTATCTTTATTTAGAGCATTTGTTGCTCTGATTATTATGTGTCGGGAGGTATTTCTTTTCTGTCCAGTCTATTTGGAGTTCTGTAGGCTTCTTGTATGTTCATGGGCATCTCTTTCTTTAGATTTGGGAAGTTTTCTTCTATAATTTTGTTGAAGATGTTTGCTGGTCCTTTGAGTTGAAAATCTTCATTCTCATCCACTCCTATTATCCGTAGGTTTGGTCTTCTCATTGCGTCCTGTATTTCTTGGATGTTTTGAGTTAGGATCTTTTTGCATTTTACATTTTCCTTGATTGTTGTGCCGATGTTCTCTATGGAATCTTCTGCACCTGAGATTCTCTCTTCCATCTCTTGTATTCTGTTGCTGATGCTCGTATCTATGGTTCCAGATTTCTTTCCTAGGGTTTCTATCTCCAGTGTTGCCTCATTTTGGGTTTTCTTTATTGTGTCTACTTCCCTTTTTAGGTCTAGTATGGTTTTGTTCATTTCCATCATCTGTTTGGATGTGTTTTCCTGTTTTTCTGTAAGGACTTCTACCTGTTTGATTATGTTATCGTGTTTTTCTTTAAGGATTTGTAACTCTTTAGCAGTGTTCTCCTGCAATTCTTTAAGGGATTTTTGTGCTTTCTCTTTATTGTCTTCTGCCTGTTTAGCAGTGTTCTCCTGCATTTCTTTAAGTGTGTTATTAAAGTCCTTCTTGAAGTTCTCTATCATCATCAGGAGATATGCTTTTAAATCCGTGTCTAGCTTTTCCGGTGTGTTGGGGTGCCCTGGACTGGGCGAAGTGGGGGTGCTGGGTTCTGATGATGGTGAGTGGTCTTGGTTTCTGTTAGTAAGATTATTACGTTTACCTTTCGCCATCTGGTAATCTCTGGGGTTAGTTGTTATCGTTGTCACTGTTTAAAGATTGGAGCAGAAGCTGTGTTCCACTCACCAGCAGTCTCTAAATCCTGCGGCGGGGGTCGTGGGTAGCTGACGGTACCCCGGTGCTGGTCTAGCCGGAAGAGGCCTGTGGTCCTACACAGGCCGTTTTTCTGCTTCCCTAACTAATGCAGTCTCTGGTCCTGCGTGCAATTGGATTGGAGCAGAAGCTGTGTTCCACTCTCCAGAAGTCTTAAGATCCTGTGGTGGGTGTTGTGGGTAGCTGGTGAGTGTCAGCCGACCCTGTGCCCCAGCTGCCCTGGTGCTTTTCTGACCGGAAGAGGGTTGTGGCCCTATGTAGGCCGGATTTCTCTCTCCCCAACCAGAGCAGTCTCAGGTCCCGCATGATTGGACTGGAACAGAAGCTGTGTTCCACTCACCAGCAGTCCCAAAATCCTGCGGCGGGGGTCGTGGGTAGCTGGCGGGTGTCAGGCAACCCTGCGCTCCCGCTACCCCAGCGCTGATCCGGCCGGATGAGGCCTGTGGCCCTTCTCAGGCCGGTTTCTGCTTCCCTAACTAATGCAGTCTCAGGTCCCGCGCAATTGGATTGGAGCTGAAGCTGTGTTCCACTCACCAGCAGTCCCAAAATCCTGCGGCGGGGGTCGTAGGTAGCTGGCGGGTGTCAGGCAACCCTGCACTCCCGCTACCCTGGCGCTGATCCAGCCGGATGAGGCCTGTGGTCCTACTCAGGCCGGTTTCTGCTTCCCTAACTAATGCAGTCTCAGGTCTCGCGCAATTGGATTGGAGCAGAAGCTGTGCTCCACTCACCAGAAGTCTTAAGATCCTGTGGCGGGTGTTGTGGGTAGCTGGCGAGTGTCAGCAGACCCTGCGCCCCAGCTGCCCTGGTGCTTTTCTGACCGGAAGAGGGTTGTGGCCCTATGTAGGCCGGATTTCTCTCTCCCCAACCAGAGCAGTCTCAGGTCCCGCGTGATTGGACTGGAGCAGAAGCTGTGTTCCACTCACCAGCAGTCCCAAAATCCTGCGGCGGGGGTAGTGGGTAGCTGGCGGGTGTCAGGCAACCCTGCGCTCCCGCTACCCCAGCGCTGATCCGGCCGGATGAGGCCTGTGGCCCTACTCAGGCCGGTTTCTGCTTCCCTAACTAATGCAGTCTCAGGTCCCGCGCAATTGGATTGGAGCAGAAGCTGTGTTCCACTCACCAGCAGTCCCAAAATCCTGCGGCGGGGGTCGTGGGTAGCTGGCGGGTGTCAGGCAACCCTGCGCTCCAGCTACCCCGGTGCTGATCTGGCCGGATGAGGCCTGTGGCCTTACTCGGGCCGGTTTCTGCTTCCCTAACTAATGCAGTCTCAGGTCCTGCGCAATTGGATTGGAGCAGAAGCTGTGTTCCACTCACCAGCAGTCCCAAAATCCTGTGGCGGGGGTCGTGGGTAGCTGGAGGGTGTCAGGCAACCCTGCGCTCCCGCTACCCGGGCGCTGATCCGGCCGGATGTGTATTTATTTATTTTTAAATTTAAAGAGTGTTAAGGTTTATGAGGACAGAAAAATCATATCTATATTTTTTTAAAAAATTATTAGATATTTTCTTTATTTACATTTCAAATGCTATGCCAAAATTTCCCTATACCCTCCCCCTTGCTTCCCTACCCACCCACTCCCACTTCTTGGCCTTGGGGTTCCCCTGTACTGGGGCATATAAAATTTGCAAGACCTAGGGGCCTTTCTTCCCAATGGAGGCCAACTTTTGCTACATATGCAGCTAGAGACACAGAGACACGAGCTCTGGGGGTACTGGTTAGTTCCTATTATTGTTCCACCTATAGGGTTGCAGACCCCTTCAGCTCCTTGGATACTTTCTCTAGCTCCTCCATTGGGGGCCCTGTGTTCCAACCAATGGATGATGGTGAGCATCCATTTCTGTATTTGCCAGGCACTGGCATAGCCTCAAATGAGACAGCTATATCAGGGTCCTTTCAGCAAAATCTTTCTGGCATATGCAATAGTGTCTGGGTTTGGTTGCTGATTATGGGATGGATCCCCAGGTGGGGTAGTCTCTGGGTGGTCCATCCTTTTGTCTTAGCTCCTAACTTTGTCTCTGTAAATCCTTCCATGTGTATTTTGTTCTCTATTCTAAGGAGAAATGAAGTATCCATACATTGGTTTTCCTTCTTGATTTTCTTGTGTTTTGCAAATTGTATCTTGGGTATTCTAAGTTTCTGGGCTAATATCCACTTATCAGTGAGTGCATATCAAGTGACTTCTTTTGTTATTGGGTTACCTCACTCAGGATGATATCCTCCAGATACACCTATTTGCCCAAGTATTTCATGAATTCGTTGTTTTTAATAGCTGAGTAGTACTCCATTGTGCAAATACCATATTTTCTGTATCCATTGAGGGACATCTGGGTTCTTTCCATGTTCTGGCAATTATAAATTAGGCTGCTATGAACATAGTGGAGCATGTGTCCTTATTACCAGTTGGAACATCTTCTGGGTATATGCCCAGGAGAGGTATTGCTGGATCTTCTGGTAGTACTATGTCCAATTTTCTGAGGAACCACCAGACTGATTTCCAGAGTGGTTGTACAAGCTTGCAATCCTACCAGCAATGGAGGGGTGTTCCTCTTTCTCTACATTCTCGCCAGCATCTACTGTCACCTGAATTTTTGATCTTAGCCATTGTGACTGGTGTGAGGTAGAATCTCAGTATTGTTTTGACTTGCATTTCCCAGATGATTAAGGATGTTGAACATTTTTTCAAGTGCTTCTCAGCCATTAGGTATTCCTCAGTTTGGGTTTATAGGAGTCTTTTACAGAAAACCACAGCCAATTAAAATACAGAGTTATAGAGCCCATCCCCATTGAATATGCCTGCTATCCATTCCCCATACCAAAGGTCTCAGGAATCATTTGGAAGGCAAGTCAAAAAGCTTGTAAAATCGGGACATTTTCTGTGAGTTTGTTTCTCCTAGCAATGTTTGAAGCTATAACCATAGTCATTCCAACATAGATACCTAAACATGAGTCAAAAAGGACTATAACAATAGACATTTTAAAGTGGAAAGACAAGGAAGCCTCAACCCTACAGAAAGAAATACTGACAACTAAGGAATTCTGAGAGCAGGAGAAATAGTCTTTTCAGGGGAAGAACAACCCAAGCGATTATCCAGTGGTCATCCCTGAAAACATACATATAAGGAACATTTTACAGATAGAATTGCTTATATTTATATATTTAGGAGTGTGTTTTGAATATACATATATGTATGTAATAATTTTTAAAGGCCCTAATTTTGAAAGAAATCAATGAGGAATATTTGGCAGGGTTTGAAGGGAGGAAAGGGAAGATGGAAATGATGTAATTATATATTATAATGCCAAAAACTTTAAAGAGAATTTCAGTTTGTACTCACTATCAGCTCATCTCAGTCATCCCTCAAGTTCCAGCACCCTGCATCCCCTGTGAGACTTTCACTTTTCTGCCAGAGTCAGTCATTTCCTTGGTTATATCTCATACTCACATCTTTTTCTCCTGGTGCCCTTGCATTTTGTTGCATTAGAGACACTGAATATTCCATGTCTGTTATGTCGGCTATTCATGTTCATCTACTATCATACCAAGTCAGCAGCAGACTGGGTATTCATAACCAGCAGGAACATTTCCTGAAAACTGCTTCATTGAGGATGCATACACAATGACCTGAAAATTGATGATGAGTTGCATAAATGATTGTAAAGTGCTTGGATACAGTGACTGAATGACAGACACCTAAGATCATCCACCCTCATTTATTCTATCACTCCTGCTTTTTGTAAGTCATTTATTTTTTTTTCTTTTTGAGGTCAAATGCCTTTAATGGATATTTTGATTCCAAATCCAAAACTATAGGAGAAACTGTCTGAAGATGTGTTCCATACAATGAAAAGATAATGAGCTTCCCATATGTGCCAAAGTTAATACAAGTGTAACTGTGATCATTCATTATTTTGATCCTCACTGAGATCAGAATTCCTGCAATAAACACTTTAAGGGGAAAAGTATTTATTTTGGCTCACAGTTTCTCACATAGTTTCTTGGTTCCAGGTACTTGAGTAGAATATTATAGCAGTGGGAGATTGTGGAGGAAGAACATCTCATGACTAGACTAGACTAGGAGGAGAGAGAGAGAAAGCGAGAGAGAGAGAGAGAGAGAGAGAGAGAGAGAGAATATATGAATGGTTGAATGGTTCTAGTGAGTAGATAACTCCATAGACTCTATCATCAATGACTGACTTACTTCCTCTATCTCATAGCATTAGCACCACTCAAACTAGCATCATCAGGTAGGAGCATGTCTGTGATGTGTGAGGCTCTGTGGGAACATGTTACTTGAAAAAGATCTAGGAAGACTCAATCAGAACTGCAGGATGTAGTGATAAACCTAAGATTATTTTAGTACTGTAGTATTAGGTAGCACAAAGACCACAGACCATATTAAGGGACAAAATAATTATGAAAAATATCAGCAGCTAATATGAATTGCTTTTTACCAGTAAAGAAGGAAAATAAAACTGTAATAATAATATCAATCATGGGTTATTTATAATGTATTTTTCTCCTCAAGACATCATTTTTATTCATATACCATAACAGAGCCTCTGTATGCATGCACAAGTATATATGTATATTTATATCTACTAAGTGTATTGCATATGCATGAATATATATGTATATATAAAGTAAAGTAAATTATATGCTATGAAGACATTCTGTAGCTACCTATGCATACATGTAGAAAGAGTGAGAGCAGGAGAGAGAGAAAGGAATGAATGAAATTGTATATTCAATGTAACTCCTTTGTTAGAAAAAGGAATTTTCTTTCTGGTGAATTTGCTATTTTACTATGGAAAGAATCAACAAAACTAACATGTTTATATTAAAATATATTTCATTCATAATAGCTTAAAGTTTGGCCACACATTGCCCCTTTATTAAAAATAGATTATTTTCTCACATGTCTTGACTGTGGCTTCCCCTCTCTGTGCTCCTCCCACTTCCTTCCTAACTCCCCTCTGATCTGAATCCATTCCATAAGAGTCTGAGACCCACTCATTCATATACTCAGGAGTCCTGTAAAAGCACTAACTGAAGACTATAATGTATATGTTAATAAATATGCTCTGTGCTTGCTGTTTCCGAATCTGTGAGTTCGTATAAACTTTGCTCAAAGAGACTTGTTCTCTGGGTGTCCTCCATTCCTTCCATACACCCTTCCTGTCTCGTATGGGTTTCTGTGAGCCTTGAGGGAAGGGATTTGATGGAGAAATCCCATTAAGGATTGTATGTTCTAAAGTTTATTTTTCTCTGTGCAATGTCTGGTTTTGGGTCTCCGTATTTTTTTCCCATCCACTGCAGACAGCAGCTTCTCTGATGATGGCTGAACAGACACTGACCCAATAAGTATAGAGGAATCCCATTAGGAGTCACTATCATTACTTTATTTACTTGTTTTTGTTAACAGAAATATTAGATTACTTAGGTCCCTGGGTATTTAGTCGCTAGTCATTGGTCCCTCCCAGTACTGTCAGGTATGGCTTCTGTCTCATAGAGTGGGCCTTATTTCAAGTCTGTTATTAGTTAGTTTCTTCCACAAGGGTTTTGCCACCATTGGCCTTATATATCTTTCAGGCAGGGTGGCATGGCAATCACAGGGTTTATGGCTGGCTTGGGTTTTATGGTTCACTTTTGCGGAGTACCTTCCTGTACCAAAAATGATAGTATGCAGGGAGAAGTCTCTATTTAGGCCCCAGCTTGACTTCTTCATGGTCAATGAGTAGTGAATATGTTGTCTTCTGCAATTAGGCCCTGCTGTTAATTTGCAGAGAGCAGCCTATTGTCTTGGCGACAACCTGAGTTGTTTGGAGACTCCTATGAGTCTCCTTGGCCAACAATTCAAAAGGATGTAACCCAGTCCTGGTACTGGAAAGTTCATTTGGTGATAAGAGATGGCAACGTAGGAGATCATCACTCCCATTATTTGGTGATCCCAGTTATATCACTTTCATATATGTACATATTTTAGGAAGCTTCCACTATATTAGGTTTCCATACTACCCTCCAATGACCCTTAATTTTAGTTGTCTCTCCCCTTATTCCTTCCTTTAAACCTCTTTTCCCCACTCTTCATTTGATTCTCCAGTTCTAGTTCCCTCCATGTATCTATCCATAATTATCTATTCTATTTCTCTTTCCCAATGAGATTTGCACTTTGTAGTGCCTTACTCTAGGCCTATCCTATGCAGTTCTCCAGATTGTTGTTTGTTTAACATTGACTTAACAGCTAATATCCACATATAGGCTAATACATATCATTTATCTTTATATGACTGGAACATCTCATTCATTCATTCATTGAAAACAATCATTCAGGTTGATTGTTTTCTAGTTCCATCTATTTGCCTGAAGATTCCATGTCATTCTTTTTAAATGTCCGAGTAATAGTCCATTGTTACATGTATCATACTTCCTTTATCCATTCTTCTGTTGAGGGACATCTAGGTTATTTCCAATTTCTGGCAATTGTAAACAGAGTAACAGTGAATACGATTGGGCAAGTGTGTTTGTTGTAGGATGAAGCATCCTTTGGATATATGCCCAAGAGTGGTATATATTGACCTTAAGGTAGATTAATTCATATTTTCCTGAGAAATCAGCACACTCATTTCCATCCTGGCTATATATGAGTTTGCGCTCCAGCCAGCAATGAAGGATGCCTTTACCTCAGCAGTTTTGCCAGCATGGCCCGTTACTTGTTTTATTAATCTTAGTCAATATGACAGGTTAAAGACGAAATCTCAGTTTAGTTTTGATTTGCATTCTCCTGATGGCTAAGGGTGTTGAACAAAATATTTTTCAGTCATTGGAGTGTCCTCTTTTGATAATTTTCTTCTTAGATCTGTACCCTGTGTTTAATTTGGATTATTTGTTTTCTGGATACTTAGTTTTTTGAGTCCTTTAAATATTTAAGTTATTAGCCATCTATTGGATGTATAGCTGTTAAAAGTACACATTTTCCTCACTTTGTATACTGCTGCTTCTTCCAAATGAATGTCCTTTGCTGTGTAGAAACTTCTCAGTTTTATGAGGTCTCAATTATTAATTGTTGATTTTAGTGCTTAATCTAGTGGTGGTCTGTTCAAAAACTCCTTTCCTGTGCCTATGAGTTCAAGGCTATTCCTTGTCTTCTCTTATTCAGGTTTGGTGTATCTCCATTTAAGATGAGGTCTTCGATTCATTTAGGGTTGAATTTTGTGCAAGTGATTAGTATGAGTCAATTTAGATTCTTCTACATGCAGACATCCAATCTGACCAGCACCATTTGTTGAAGAAGCTGTTTTGTTCCCAGCTTGTGTGTTTTTGTCTTTATCAAAAATCAGGTGTCCATAGTTGTGTGGATTTATGTCTCAGTCTTTAATTTCGTTCTATTGATCAACATGTCTGTTTTGTGCCAGCATCATGCTGTTTTTATTACTATATCTTTGTAGTACAGCTTGATATTGGAAATAATGATACTTCCAGCAGTTCTTTTATTATTCGGGGTTGTTTTAGCTATTGTAGTGAGAATTTTGGTTTCTTGAAAAAACCCAGTTATGCTATATAAGTATGTTTTTGTTTTAATCCCAGGTGTGGGAGGTGGGGATGCTTCAGACTGTCCACAGCAGCTAAGGATGATCTGTTTCTTGCTCTGGCAAGGGCATGATTTTGACAGCTGAAGATAGTTTGCATTTGGAATTCTTGGAGCTCTAGGGAGGGTGTAAAAATGCCAGAGCCCAGAGAGCTGGGGTAGCTGCTGCTCCCCCCGGCAGGCGACTACAGGTTCCTGCTGCTGCTTTTGCTGTTTGCCAGATTGTTAGTTACTGACTGCTTTTGCTATTTTCTGGATTGATGGTTGCTGCCCCTCCTGTTGCTGTTTGCTGGATTTCTGGGTGTTGGATGGAGATATTCTGTGAAGAAGATTGGACTTGCCCCAAGGAACTTGATGCCCCTAATTAGCAGGACATAGTCTAATGAGATCTACACTCCCTTTCCCCTTTAAACTTCTTTTCTTGACTTCCTAGTGTTGTGGGTTTGGAAGAGATTAGGCAGAGAAATGTTAGATATAAGACTCCAATAAAGTAGCCAAATAATATGGTTACACACTACACAAACTACTCTTTGGGGTTTTTTTGTTTGTTTGTGTGTGTGTGTGTGTGTGTGTGTTTGTGAACCTGATCTGATCAATATTTGTGAATAATTGTGTTGAAATTTTGATGGGGATTTCATTGAATCTGTAGATGGCTTTTGGTAGAATGATCAGTTTTACTATGTTGATCTTTTTTTTGGGGGGGGGTCTCTTGCTTTTATTTTTTAATTTTTTTTTAATTAGGTATTTTCCTCAATTACATTTCCAATGCTATCCCAAAAGTCCCCCATACCCTCCCTCCACCCAACTCCCCTACCCACCCACTCCCACTTTTTGGCTCTGGCATTCCCCTGTACTGGGGCATATAAAGTTTGCAAGTCCAATGGGCCTCTCTTTCCAGTGATGGCTGACTAGGCCATCTTTTGATACATATGCAGCTAGAGTCAAGAGCTCCGGGGTAGTGGTTAGTTCATAATGTTGTTCTACCTATAGGTTTGCAGATCCCTTTAGCTCCTTGGTTACTTTCTCTAGCTCCTCCATTGGGGGCCCTGTGATCCATCCAATAGCTGACTGTGAGCATCCACTTCTGTGTTTGTTAGGCCCCAGCATAGTCTCACAAGAGACAGCTATATCAGGGTCCTTTCAGCAAAATCTTGCTAGTGTATGCAATGGTGTCAGAATTTGGAAGCTGATTATGGGATGGATCCCTGGATATGGCAGTCTCTAGATGGTCCATCCTTTTGTCTCAGCTCCAAACTTTGTCTCTGTAACTCCTTCCATGGGTGTTTTGTTCCCAATTCTATGAAGGGGCGCAGTGTCCACACTTTGGTCTTTGTTCTTCTTGAGTTTCATGTGTTTTGCAAATTGTAACTTATATCTTGGTAATCTTACTGATCCATGAGCATGGGAGATCTTTCAATATTCTGATAGCGTCTTCAATTTCATTTCTCAATGACTCGATATTTTTTATTATCTAGTTCTTTCATTTGCCTGTTTAGAGTTGCCCCAAGATACTTTATATTACTTGATGCTATTGTGAAAGGTGTTGTTTTCCTGATTTCTGTCGCAGTCCATTTGTCATTTGCTTATAGATAGGCTACTGTTTTTTTGTTTTGTTTTGTTTTTTGTTTGTTTGCTTTTTTTGGTTTTTGATTGAATTTTATATCCAGCTACTTTGCTGAAAGTGTTCATTACCTCTAGGAATTTCCTGGTAGAATTTTTGGGTCACTATTTACACTATTACATCATCTGTAGTAAAGATATGCTGACTTTTTTTTTTCCAAATATGTATCCCCTTGACCTCCTTGAGTTGTTTTATTGCTCTACATAAGACTTCAAGTACTAGTTATGTAGAAAGTACACAACCTTGTTTTGTTCCTGATTTAGTGGAATTGTTTTGACTTTCCATTTAAGTTGATGTTGGCTATGGTCTTGCTGTAAACTGCTTTTGTTATAGAAGGTCCCTTGTATTCCTAATCCCTAATCTCTCCTGTACTTTTACCACGAAGGAGTGCTGGATTATGTCAAATTCTGAAAATGGAATTCTTTAGACCAACAAAAAATTGAGGCAAGTGAGAGGAGAATCAAAAGTATCTTTCACAAGCCCTGGAAAGGTTTTAAGAGCAAAAATCATATGGGGACCTAATAGGGAAATCCTCTGATACTTAAGTATAGAGTAAAATAGTAAAGAAAAATAAATAAGAACACTAAAATAACCAGTCTACTGATTTACTTTGCTCATAGACACATGAGCTACAAATGAACCTGCTAATTAATAGGGCCTCAGAACGAGGGCAACTTTCTGACTTGCTGAGAGCCAGTTTTACCTAGTTAACACAGTGAATTCTGTAATAGGCAAGGCTTGGATGCCAGAAAACAGAGAATACATGCTTTCTGCAGGCAGCCTCACACTCCAGGAAGAGCCTGGTTTCCCTTTCATGTTTATGATATCTCCACTTTCTCAGGGGTAGACTCAAGACAAAGGACAGTTGAAGTTCCAGAGTTTTATCACAGCTGTCATCTTCAGAGGAAGTTGCCAAGAGTTTGAGAAAAAAGTGATTTTCATCAAATGTGCATGATTTGCATTAGGATATATGTGTATATATATATATATATATATATATACACATACACACAACATATATTTTTATATTTATTTATTCATTTATCAGGGTATAGCTGGTAAACATTAAACATATTTCTATACAGAGGAATTAGGTGCCACAAAGTTTATATTAAATATAAGAAAAGGACTATGGTTGAAGAAATAGCAGCAGCTTAATATGAATAGCTTGTCACCCTCAAAGAAGAGGAAAAAAAGCACAGTGACAATAATAATGTTATTAGTAATATATTTTCTCCCTCAATCCCCAAAAGAACATTTCAGATCTGAAACTAAGGGAAGGCAAAATTATATAACACAAGATTGAGGATCCTGGAGAGATGGAGTAATTGAAATAGACGGCGCTAGAAGAAATTGGGAGGGAAGAAGGTCATAGATGCGTCAATATCAGGTTCTTGTTCCCTCTAAAGTAGATTTGAGATTTCACACAACAAAACTCTTTGCCGGCTCAATAGCTTTTGACAAATCCCAGCTTGATTTTTCACTATGAAATGCATATTCTACAAGGAAGATGGCTTTTACACATAATAATGCACTGACCTTTTGCTATTACGCACCTTTCTTATGAATATATTTTTCTGAAGAAAGCTCTTAACTTCTTGATGCTGGTGAGGATGTGGAGAAAGAGCTTGCAATCCCTCCATTGCTGGTGGGATTGCAAGCTTGTACAACCACTCTGGAAATCAGTCTGGCGGTTCCTCAGAAAACTGGACATAGTACTACCGGTAGATCCAGCAATACCTCTCCTGGGCATATACCCAGAAGATGTTCCAACTGGTAATAAGGACACATGTTCCACTATGTTCACAGCAGCCTTATTTATAATAGCCAGAAGCTGGAAAGAACCCAGATGAATGGATACAGAAAATGTGGTACATTTACACAATGGAGTACTACTCAGCTATTAAAAACAATGAGTTCATGAAATTCTTGGGCAAATGGATGTATCTGGAGGATATCATCCTGAGTGAGGTAACCCAATCACAAAAGAACTCACATGATATGTACTCACTGATAAGTGGATATTAGCCCAGAAACCTAGAATACCCAAGGTACAACTTCCAAAACACAAGAAAATCAAGAAGGAAGACCAACTCATGGATACTTCATTCCTCCCTAGAATAGGGAATAAAATATCCATGGAAGGAGTTGCAGAGACAAAGTTTGGAGCTAAGATGAAAGGATGGACCACCCAGAGACTACCCCACCTGGGGGTCCATCCCATAATCAGCCATTAAACGCAGACACTATTGCCTATGCCAGTAAGATTTTGCTGAAAGGACCCTGATATAGTTGTTTCTTAACTTCTTGAAAGTAGTTTGTGAGTGATATACTCGTATCTTACATAGGGCTTCTTCACTTTGCAATATTATTAAAGGGAACAACCTTTGTGTTCTCTCTCTCTCTCTCTCTCTCTCTCTCTCTCTCTCTCTGTGTGTGTGTGTGTGTGTGTGTGTGTTTGTACAGCATGTGTGGACATCTGAACAACAAATGTCTTCTGCTGATCCTGTTCTGGTGTGATCTTCTGCATTTACTGGGCTTACACTTTTGCCCCCAGTGAGCTGTTACAGCAGTGCTGCTGTGTCATAAATCTGTTTAGCACAGAGCTGAATCTGTTTAGCATCACTGACTTTGTTTACTCACTGTTGTTTGGGCACTTTTAAGCATGGTATCAACTAGCTAAGATGTAGTTTCTTCTTGCTTAAAATTAAAAATGAAGAAAAAAATCTTGCCTTTATCCTTCCTTGGTTAGGTCAGATGTTTCTTTTGATAGCTGGAACTTCTACAAGACTGTTTCAGAATCTCTCTGTAAGTGCACAAGTGAGCTGAAAAGGAAGCCATGAATGGAAGGGCAGAGTTTTGTAGTCAGAAACACGTATGGTCCCTTCTGAATAGATTGAAAGCCCTTTAAATAACTAGACCCAAGGGTTTCTTCCATTTGCTGTAGGAAACACGTACAGGTAAGCCAGTTTCCATTGTGTCTCAATTCTATTATTTTTCACAAAAGCCATGTCTATTACTTTTTTTTTGAATAAGCTCTGGTATTTTACAAAGAAATATATCCTTTGGCTCAGGTCATAAAAGACTTTTGTTGGTGTGTAGTGAAAGATACATTTACCAAGGTGTTTTATTACTCCACGGTTGGAATTAATATCTCCCTGCTTTATACTTCCTTAGCACGTTGTAAGTGCCTCTATTATAGCACTTATTGCCATCTGCCTACATTCAGGGTTGTTAATGTATGTTTTTAGATTATGAGCCCCTGAAGGGCAAGGACCATACCTTCCTCATTTTATATCTTCCCCAAGGCTCTATGCAGTGACTTGCATTTTGTATGTGCTAAATAAATGTTTATTAAATTGACTGAGTAGGTGGCATATACTTAGAGATAGACTGCTATTCTTTGAAAAACATATTTTATTTTTAATCGTGGCTGATAGTTAAGCTTGGAAAATTCAAACAAGCTGAAATATTATGGGATAATTTTGTAGCATGAATGCTCCCTTAGAGAGATTTCTTTGCTGTTGCAATTTAATTCATATTGACATATTATTTATATGTGCTGTTGCAGTAAGAGTTTGAAGACAAGTAGTATTAAAATCAAATTCTTTTTACCCCATTCCTTCATACCATCTTGATATGATTTGCCTAACTTTTATGAGCCACAATTGCACTCATTTTAAACTGGAAACTGTAGACTCTTTTCAGAGAGTTCCAGTAAGGCTAAGGTGGGAGATGTATACAGAGAAGTTAGTATATTCTGAGAGCTAAATAAGCAATTATATCTATTTCCTTTTTCCTCTTTTTCTTCCTTCCAGCTAACATTTGTCGGTGAGTTCTAGACTTGTATCTATTGAGTGCTAATGTCAACACCTGCTCTGATTACTGGGACAGAGAAATGACCCCAACACTTCCTTAGCAGCTGAACTTGGAATATTAAATCAAAAATCATAATGACCTGCTGTATCATGATGGTAGACATATTTTGGATTAAAAAACCATGGAAAGGATGAAAATTTACTTTGTCCTACAGTATCATATGGAGTGACATGACACATATGGGTGATCTCAGTTTGGTAGAGGGAAGTGGGAGGGACATTTCCCATATAAGTGACAGTTCCTATAGAGGAAATAATGGGAATCAATAAAAAACACCACAAAGCAGCATGATTCGCATAATGCATTACTAGATTATAAAAGATGAAGAGGGTAACAGGAGAAGAGTCTGAGTCCCATGACAATATTTCTGTTGTGATTTGGAAAATAACCCACGTGTTGGGAGTAAAGGTTAGACAACAATTCATATTTTTCCTTCCAGGATTTATTAGTTTCTCCCTCTCCCCAGCAGGGACCACTGAGGTAATTCCAGAAAAATCTAGGGGTTTCAGTAACCCAATCTGAACACCACTGCTACAAATGATAAGCTGTAGACTGGGATGGGGTGAGGTTCAAACAGGGTAGGGAATGAGACAGGATTAGAAACAGCAGTGTTTTTGGCTGGGAGTTTGAGTCCACGACTCTGCAAATGTCTGTTCTTAATAGCAGGGAACCCATGGAAGCTGCTGTGGTTGTTTTTTGAGTTCAATATCTTTGAAGATGAAGCTGGATTCTGTTACATAGATATAAATCCCAGACAGTTTTTCTGTCTGGACTAGTTTTCTTATGGTTAATGCTTCCTGCAGTATTTTCTGCAAAGCAAGCAGCCTGTTTGGTTGCAAGGCTTATAATCTGTATGGGTACAGATGATTTTTCATAAAATTAATCAGCAGAATCTTAGTTTCTTCCCACATAACTGATAAAAGGAGACTTAATTTGTTAGCCTTTCATCATTATAACAAAATACTGGAGATAGACTAGGCTGATTAAAAAGAAAAGAAAGATGTATTTGTTCACACTTTGGAGGGCTAAACATCCCAGGGGTGTAGTTCAGGTTCAGTGAGGGAAAATCCTTGTTAACAATGTCAACAAGATATGCTGGTTATATAGTAGCAAAATGTTGTGGGATTAACAAACCACTCACTGCTTGGATTTAAGGTCCACTCCATAAAATGGAACTAAAACGTCTCAGGTGGCCAAGAACATGAGAATTGATAGAACATGGGTCTGTGGAATATCCAAATACTATTGTTCTGCTAAAGAAAAACATCAAGGAAATGACTCCTAATGTATTCTGCTATACCCATGAATAGTTGTCTTTCTTACCTGCTTTAGGTGAGAACCAATTCAGAGACTCACAGTTGGACAGAGAGCGAGAGATACTGGAACAATTCAGTCTGAAATGTGACATCTTCATCCGACCTCCTTCTCAGGATTCAATGACCTATAAAGAAGCAAAGGCAGGGAGATTATTTGATCCCAAGCTGATAGATGACTCTAAGGAAACAATGTCTTCCAGACACAAGACTGGTGCATAGAGGAACCCCCAGAGACTGGCAGCACAGGTTTATACCAGATTGGTTCCCAAGGCTAAGAGGGGCAAGTGAACATGAGCTGTCACCACTAACCAGGAAGTTATCTGCAGCTGGCAAGTACATACCTAAAAAGGAAAAATTAGTCTTCTCTCACAGAGTCTCAATTACCACGATTCAAGGTATGCTGCATGTCCAGTGATAGATGGCCAACACAAAATGGATTCCATGGTATTCTTGTAGACTTTTTGTCTCATATACTTTTGTTTGGGCATTTTTTAAAAAAAATCATATTGGTCTTTTGCTTGAGTATTTTGATTTCTGATTTTGTGGGAGTTCTTTTGGGAGTTTCTTGTTTGTTTGCATTTTATTTATTTTCTTTAAAAAGAGAGAGCATGGAGTGACGTAGAGTTGTGTGTGTAGGGAAGTAGGGGATCTAAGAGATGTTGTGTGAAGGGAAATGTAAAATCAGAGTATTTTGTAGGAAAATAATTTTTCAATAAAATAATAACAAACATCTAAATTTCTGAGAAAAAAAGAGAAAGTTGTAATTAATAGGAGTCTTATCCATATATGAATATGTAAAGTGAAAATGGTACTTTGGGGAAAGCCAATGTCCTATCTGCTTTAGTCTCTTTCTTAATGTATAAAAGCAAGAACAGAATGGCAGAGGCTTTATTGTATTTAGTAGGTGATTACGGCTATATTAGCATCATGATTTCAAGCCATTAAGATTGAGCATTTTCAGTTGAATCTTTATTACACATTACAATTAAAGTTATGTATATTTGAATGTTATAAACATGGAAACAAATAGGAATCCAAACATCCCACACTTATGTCTCACAAAATATGCATTATTTACTTTTTGATAACTACAGATCAAACTCTCTTGTCTGTGTTGATAATATTATGCCCACTGACATTTGTACAGCCTCTAAAGTCTCAAGTTCGAAGAACAGTGGATCCTGCCTATGTGTCCATAATCACAGGAGCAGGGCTCCTAGGAAAGATGAGAGTTGTGACTGCATTGAGAACTCACTCAGGGTGATCGATACCTGTGACTCACTGATTCAAAGACTTGTCATCTACATTTTTATGTGTAGTTCCAAATGTAAAACCTATCATAAGGCCAAGATCTAGGTGAGCCATTCCAATCCCATTTCAGACAATCATTTGCTATTTATTTATTTAATATCAAACTTAGATTTGAATTTTTTCCCTTGAAATAGGTGAACTCTTGTGTTGGGCTGTGACTTGCTTAGAATAAAGCTGAATTGGTATTTGGCTGACTCAAATATTACTTGGTATTACAGAAACTGATTTTGGCTCCTGTAATTCTACTGGAAGCTAATCCAGAAACCTAGAGATGGAGAAAATCACAGAAAATTTCCCTTTTATTGAAATTCAATTATTTCCCCATACAGTATATCCTGATTACAGTTTCTTTTCTATCTACTCCTCCCTGTTCCCTTCCACCTCTTCTCTCATCTGGATCCACTCCCTGTCTGTTTCTCATTAGAAAAGAATAAGCTTTGAAGATATAATGATAAAATATAACAAAATAAAATATATTAAAATAAAAAACCCATCACATGTAGACAAGCCAAACCAATAGCAAGAAAAATGTCAAGGGAAGTCACAAGCATCAGAGACCCACTCACTCACATACTCAGGAGCCCCCAACAAATGCTAAACTGCAAATACTAATATATACGCAGAGGACCTGGTGTAGATCTTGCTTCTTCAGTCTCTGTGAATTCCTATGTGAGCTGAGTATGTTGATTTAGAGGGCCCTGTTTTCCTGTGTCCTCCAACCCCTCTGGTTCTTACACACCATTTTTACCTTCTCTTTCATGGCTTTCTCTGAGTTCTGAAGGGAGGAATTTGAGGAAGACTTCCCATTTAGAGCTGTGCTCCAAGGTCTCTTTCTGTCTATGTATAATGTCTAGCTGTGGGTTTCTGTACTTTTACCCATATGCTGTAGGAGGAAGCTTTTCTGATGGTGACTGAATAAAACCCCTGACCTATGTCTGAGTCTAGCAGAATACCATCACTACTTTCATTTTATCACGAAGTCATTTTATCACTTCTTTTTTATTTTAAAGACTTATAGAAGTTGCTCTTACCCTAGCTCTCTGGGTTATCTTCTTGGTCACCCAAGCAGTGTCATATATGGATTTCATGGAGAGGGCATTACGGTGTTGGCTGGTAGCTCCCTAAAGAAACTTCTATTAGCCTATTGCTTTCTCAGTGACCTACATAGGCCTTCTTTTCCTTTTTTATCTTGTGTGTGTGTGTGTGTGTGTGTGTGTGTGCATTTGCTTGGCTTTTGAGAATCCAGATTTAGCTTGTCATTCTTGAACAGTATACACTTTACCCAGGAGCCATCTCATCCAACCTCTAAACAGAATTTTCAATCTTATTCAACCCGCTATATAAACAAGCTTGCTCTGTAGAAATGAACTCTCCTATACCTGAATCTCAACTGTGATGTTTATGTTTGGCCAGATGTTACTTAATTGAAACTAATTACATTTCCCAAGTCGTCCTGGTGTCTGGAACCACCATGCTGCAAAGCAGAGCTGAACTGAAGCAGGCTGCTGTCTCCGCCTCTCCTCAGCTGCCGGTGCAAAAGAAAGACTAAAGCACGCTTATGTCCAAAAAATCCAATTCTGTTCACTCATTTTATTTCATTCACTTCTTGGTACATGGATAGAAGCATCTCGCATGGCCATTGGCTTTGTTAAGTAGCATGACTGTGTTAGAGCTCAAGGCAAATGTCCTGAAAGCATACAAATAAAAAGAAGCACAGAGTCTGTGTTACTTCCTTTTGTTCTAATAAATATGTTTGTTGTTGTTCCTCTTGTGTTGTTGGAGCCTGAGATGCTTTTTTTTTCTTTTTAATAACCAGGGTATAATTTTAAACCATAACTGCCATGGTCGGTATTCTGGAAAGCAGATAGGAATTATTTCATCTATGGATTTTTATTTTAATTAAAATCTAATTCCATCACTTCTCCACTTCCTTCATTCTCTCTGACCTGTTCTATGTCTCCTCATTCTAGCACCTCCTCTGTGGCTCCATCTACTATCAGATTGATGGGATCTTTTTCCTTGACAGTAGTGTTTAATAGGTTTGCATAAATGCACAAATATATAAATACATTCTACCGAGCCCGTTTTTTTTTTTTTTAAAGATTTATTTATTTATTACATGTAAGTACACTGTAGCTGTCTTCAGACACTCCAGAAGAGGGCGCCAGATCTCGTTACGGATGGTTGTGAGCCACCATGTGGTTGCTGGGATTAGAACTCTGGACCTTCAGAAGAGCAGTCGGGTGCTCTTACTCACTGAGCCATCTCACCAGCCCTCCGTTTTTTTTTTTTTTTTTAATGTTGCTTGTGTGTATATGATTTTGGGGTTGAACACTTTGAAGACATGTGGCACACTTCATACACAGCAGTTCTGTCTAAGCACACATAGTAGAGTATTCATTTAGTGGATGATATTTAAAGAAAACTACTGGGCGCCTGTGGACATGAGTTTCAGGGGTTACTGGATACTGTTTGCTGGGCCTTATTTGTTTCTCCCAACATTACTTGTACACGATTATAGAAAAATGTGATGACATTTAAAAATGTTTACCAATATGTAATATTCAAAGCTCAAATACTATTTCGATTATTGGGAAGGGAAGCATGGTTTTGTGGGGGCTATGTATCCTTTACAGATATGATTGTCCACGCACTCACAAGGCTGCACCTACACATACAGTAAAGCAATTTCCACTGTGCTAAGGGAAAACTTGATGTAGTTCTTGGTAATAAGGCATGAGAAACATCTGCACTTGAACCTGTAGAAGGCCATGTTGTATTTGTGAGTTCTGTTACAAAGGCAAACAATTTGACTAATGCCTATCTAACCTAATCTAGTTACTTTTGGTTACTAAAAACTACAAAGAATTTGTCTTTCTTAAATGTGGCATATGAGAGCTGCTTTCATTTTGTTTCATCAAAAATTTATTTTAAAATTGACCTTAAAATGCTCTGCTGAACTTCCCTGGGCCAGTTTGGCAGGCAAGCGGTTGATTAGTAAATGTTGAGTCTTTCCCATTGGCTTCTCTGCTTACTGTTTTTATGTGGTGGCAAACTGTAAAACCACTTTTCTATTCAATGAATCATTCCCTTAACACAGAGCTAAACAAACAAACACAGAGAAAAGCAAAACCAAAATAGAGTACATGGGGATTGTGAAGCCTACTTTTACTTTACATTCATGCATCCATTTGCAAATTGTGAACTGAACATCTCTTGTGTTGGAGACAGTTTGCTAAACATCTTTGTCTACTTAAAGGGTCTGTCTATGGATCAAGGGAGTACCATGTTAGCCACCATCTATGAATGCCTTTGCTAAGTATTCTGATTGTGTTCTCAGCTTTTTCCAAATCAACATTCATTTTTTTCCACAGTAAATATTTCCATAAAACCTTTTTTAGTTTGATGTAAAAGTTACATATAATGTACATCATCCATTTACATAGTTCTTGTAAACTTCATAGTATATACTTAATACCTTATAAAATAAAAGTGAAGCAATTTATAATATATAAATTGGAGTTCTTAAAACTCCAATAAAGGACTGGTGAAATGGCTCAGTGGGTAAGAGCACCCGACTGCTCTTCTGAAGGTCCAGAGTTCTAATCCCAGCAACCACATGGTGGCTCACAACCATCCGTAATGAGATCTGGCGCCCTCTTCTGGAGTGTCTGAAGACAGCTACAGTGTACTTACATATAATAAATAAATCTTTAAAAAAAAAACAAAACTCCAATAAAGATAATGGTGGCCAAGCTAATAGAGACAATTCACCATGTATGCCTATACCTATGACAGTTAAGGCTTTCTAGATAAGCTATAACACACTGATTTTTTCATATTATAATTGTCCTATCTATATTAGAAGGTTTAAACTGATTTCCATGTTAATTACTAACAGACTTAGTCAAAAATTTATATAAACAAGACTTAACTGAGACAATAGCCCAACCCTTCTACAAATTCAGATTTTGCCACTACTTCTTGGTCTTGTTAGTCTGTATTCTTTATTTGAGAATCCCAATTTACCTGAAGAAAATAACTAAACAATATATTTGCATGGTTTTACAGAATTTAAATGTTTAAGAACCATCATGAATGAATAATGAAATAATAGGCTTGCACATCCTTGTGAAGAACAGTTGTGAAGACTTTCTGATGATTGACATTATTTTTAGGTTTTAATTACTATGCTTACGATACACACAAAACACATGCATGCACACATACCACCACCACCACCACCACCACCACCACCACCATCACCTTAAATAGACTGTACCCTGTCAGCCTAGTTCCTTTATTTCCCTAATGCTGAGGACTATTCTTAAGTGAACTGATCTTATAAAATTTGCTGTTATTGCAAGATAATAGATTATAAGACTGTCTACTACTTCTGTTTTTTTGTAATCAAATCTGCTTATTCTAGTAAAAAGGACAACAAGGTTAACTCCAAGACATATACGCTAAAATATGTAGGCAAAATACATGCCATCTTGTGGTTTTTGCCTTTATAAGTCCTGGGCTGACACAGAAAGGTGCTGTGTCTTGTGAGCTCTTCAGGTCCAGTCCTGGTGGAGGAGGGTACCAGTACCTAAATAAGAAGACTCATCTTATTACAAATTATTTGTGGTCATGATGAATCTCTGCGTGACCTCAGACCCATAATAGAAGGTTTTTTCTTAAATTTGATAAATTGTAGTAAATTGTTCTTGAAGTAAACATTGTGTATGAGTACAAACACTATAAATGTCACAAGAGCACATGCAAAATACATCAGATACAGTCGATTTGTAACAGAAATGGTACACTCTTCTTTCACTGCAGGGCCATGGTATTTTGAGGTGATGAGCCTTGGGGAATTTCTAAACAAATTTTCTTCCTTTACACAGTATCCCATTCAGTGTATATTAAAACAAGTACTTTATGTTTATGTGACAGGGCTCAAATAGTAAGCCGGCATTATCACCCATTTAGTGTATCCAGCAGAGCTTTGTAAACCACTGCAGAGCACAGAGTAGATTTGTAGTAGCCCTGACTGCTGTATACATTGGAAATTATCTAAAAGCTTTTCCCAATAAAGCCAAGAATGTTCCACCATTATTGCAATAACAACAACAAAAAATTCCCACAAATTTCCAAACCAGTCACAAAAAGGGGCACGGTTCTCACTGAGAATCATTGCTTTCTGCCGAGATCTCCCTCTGCTCCTGGCAGCATGTATGTAGATCAATAGCACAAGTAGAATACTTTTTGGTCCTTGCTTACCATGGGCTTGCCAATGGAGTTTTCAGAAAGCCTGCCTCTGGTCGTTCTTCCTGCCAACTCCTTAAGGTTCTCCCCTAGCCATTTCTCCACCCTCTCTGGAGAATGTATTGGATCACATCCCTGGTGAGCTGTCCAGCATCTTCACTATAGAAGTGTTGCTCTGTAGAGAGCAACTTTTCTGAGAATTCTGTCTATATTATTTTTGATTGCCTAAGGAATCAATCCACAGAACATCATATAATGTCACATTTCTGACTCCCCAGGGCTTCCTGGGCTGAGTCCTGAGGTAGGGAGGGAGTGCATTAATATTCCTTTAGCTCTAGGTGAATTTCATTTTTTTCTATATTGGTAGAAGAGGCCCCTTGTGCTATTCTGAAAGCCCTGAAATTTGGGTCTGTGGAACAGAGCATTAATCTGTGTTTTCTTTTCCAAAGCTTTCTCTAGCAAAGGCAAACAAGTTTCGCAGAGACTGAATTTCATATCATTGTGTGGAGCCCTTTAGGAAATGTAGCATAAATATATTAAAATAAGGTTAAACTTTCATTTTCAATGAGAGCAAAATAACAACTAACTATACATTTTGAAAACATGCCAAATTGTAAAAAAAGCAAACCAAACCAAACCCAAACCCCAAAAGAATAAAAAAGGAGCATAAAGTCTTTATTGACAAAATGCCTGAGACATCTCTGTGATGTGTTTTCACATAGTTCTTGGCTAGATTGATCTTTGGCAATCATCGTATTCTACAGAGAGAATGTGTGATTAAGCCTCATTTTCTATGGTTGACCAAAAGAGTAACACTTGATATTTACAATGGGGGAAACTTTATTTTTTTTCTTTACCACTCAATATCGGTGTTTAAGTTGCATTTAATGTACATAGCATCCAAATAATCTCCTTAAAAGACATTCACTATCCAGATTACCATAGACAAACAAATTTCACTAGACCTGAACTAACTCATCCCTGATTTGATGTTTAGATGTTTATAAAGGTGGCAGCAGAGACTTATGGAGATGCCATGAAATAGTAGGTGAAATAGTTAACTGTAGCAGCTTTATTGATCATACAGAAAAGATGACTAAGTCAGGGCAGTAGCAAGATTCCTCCTAGGGTCTTAATATTGACCCAGGCAAGTGAGAGGACTTCTTTAATTTCAGATTTCACCTCCCTTAAAGGACATGGGTATATGGGAAAACCTAGTCACGAAAGCAGGTAACGTACCCCAGAGCTTTCCAGACTATGCAACGTAACATGACTCTTATTACAACCCTAGGCAACATCTCAATACTGATATTCTCCTGACTGAGAGCAACTACCTAGAGAGTCACAAATAGAACCCCTGTGATAGTTGTGCCAACTGGATGTCAAGCATCGTTGGCGAGAAGATAAAGCTCCCACCCCCAGTCTTCCCAACACCCTGACTTCAGGGACTTGCAGAGCAGAGTGTGGCAAATGTCCAGAAAGCATCTGTCTGGTTTGGGGTTGGGGTATACATCCCTGAAGAATTACGATTATCCTTTTGCTTAGAAAGATGGTCCAGTTATGCCATTGTATATTTTTCTACCTTGCTCAGAATTTTCTGGTTTTCTTACTAGATGTGTATTTGTTTCACTGGAGGGTTTGTTTCTATGAGAATAACTCCTCTTCTTCTGTTGTTTTGTAGTTAAGGCTATGAGGCAGCAACAGAGCGTGACAAGTCAGATAGATATCCATAGTGTTTATCGGTTTGTGTTTAACTTTTTAAGCATACAACTCCATGGGATTCATTTGAACTTAATACATGAGATGGAAAACAAATTTCTAAGGACAAGAAAGAAAATAGGGACTGCTTTACTAGTGATGTGTATCAGAGGCAAGTCAGGCACTGAACAGCAGCTTCTCCCTCTAATAAAAACAAAAGGTATGGCACCCAGAGGTTCTACTGTGACTCTAATTATTCTTCTATCTTACCTTGACACCTTCCTGTTCCAGAACTTGGGGGTAGAGTGTTTCAGTGTGTCACAAAGGATAACTAAGCAAGAGTTCCAAACATGCCAAAATGACTTCACTGGACACTTTACAGTGTTCTTTTCAAAAACAGCTTTTGAATAGGGAATACATTCTTAGAAAATGAAGTATCTAGGTTGATTACAAGGAGTGACTATAGGCAAAGAATCTCATAGCAGCAGCATCACATTTAAAGTGATGTCTAAGTAATGTAGATGGGGCATTGACAATTGAAGTGATATTAGTGGTCATTGTCTGCCAGGCACTGTTCTGGGTGAATATAACATGATTGAACACAACAAGTAAATGTCCTGGTCTTTGTGGAGTATATAGTACAGTGGTTGAGAATACAGAGAAAGCCAGTGCTATACTGACTCATACTGAATTTTTGAATTTTAACGAAAATTATTCACAAGAGGAATGAAATAGGGAAGGTATTAATTAGTTGTCTTAGTGATGATCCACTTCTGTTCAATTAGGGATTCACTTTAAGACAAGATTAGAGTTGGAATATATTCTTCGAAGGATGTTCCACAAAAGCATCCTTGGAGTAAGGTTGTCATGCAAACATTGCAACGTATTCAACCTTAGGTCGAAAGACTGGTGAAGACATGGTGAATACATGGAGTTAAAACTCCCATTTTGGACCCTAAGTTAAACTTTACTTTCCTGATTGAGTTAATTCTTCCAGACCAAAGCAAGTTTATTGACTTGTCAATTTGCTTATGCAATTCATTCATTTTGTTAATCAATCAGTCAAAGACTGACAAGCAAACTGGGCTTGATGGCCAGTGCTTATAATCCCTGTACTTGGCAGATAGAGCCAGGAAGATTAGGAGTTCATGCCTAGATTTGGCTGCATAGTGAGTTCAAGGCCAGCCCGGGTTCCAAGAAACCCTATCTGGACAACTAAACAAAAACAAACATTAGCAACAGAAAAATCAGATAGACAATTAAAAACCACATACTAAAAACTGAAAAAAAATGTTTACTACGTAACAATATTCTAGATGATAGTACAACAAGATTTTTTTAAAACTGACTAAACTTCTTTCTGGTTTTAGAGAAGTTACAGTTAACGATTGTGATAGGAAGATCATTACTGAAGCATTCTGCATTAACTTGAGTGAATGAAGTATACATCTCCTTAGATGCTATTAGCCAGATAAAGCTTCTCAATGTAAATGATTCCCTCCTGACAGTTGTGTTTAGATTGAACCATGTACTGCCTAGGGAGTAGAGTCAGACATAGAAGACATATTTAGGTATTAGCAGCTAGAGACCATTTCAGCTACTGCAAAAGGAATGCTTAAGAGATTCTCAAGAGGTCAGCATAAGGCACTCATTTTTCAAAAAGATCCTTACGGATGGAAATGGAAGACATGGAAAGAATGGATAAACATGGATAATTGCTTACTAAAAGTCTCATAAAATTTGTGTGCACCAATGAGCCAATTTAGTGTTTAGAATTAGTTGTCATTTAAATGGAGGCCAAGGAGAGCTATTTCCTAGTACTAATTAGAGAATTATATTGCTATGGATTCTTGCAGCACAATTCTGCATACAGGTAAATTATATTTCAGCACACCCAGAATAACCAGGAACCTCAGAACTATTCTTTGAACTAAACTTGATAGCTGAGACTTTTCCTTTTATCCTAGGCATTTTGATGTTTGCCAAGTAACCACTTTTCTATTTGGAAGAACGTCTGAGTCTTTCCAGTGAGAGGGCCTCATTTGAAGATCAGCATCTTTAAAATTGTCCCTCTCCATCTCACTGTCCCTTCAATGCCTGGAGTCAGTCAGTGGTAGAACAAGGTAATGGCAAATAGAGACACTTTGGAGAAATGTTTTAAATTAGACAGTGTGCTTGTTCATTTTACACCTTTATGCTATATTTACTTATCCAACTAACAATGTATCCTTGACATTGGAATTTGAGTATCTTTAATAATGCTATAGGAGCTTACATGGGTCATAGCTCTCGGGTTAAGTAGTAACTCTGTGGCTTCTAATAGAAGATTCTAGAACAATAGCTGTACCTTTTAAAAATTGGTGACAAGAACATGATCCCTAGCAATTTTATATCCCTTTCATTTGTCTAGTAGTCCACGGAGGCTGCTTGGGTAGATACCCCCATTTACTTTTTGCTCTAGCCTTGGAGTTCTGAGAGTTTAGGGCTTCAAAAGGGTTATCTCAGACCTAGGATGAAGAAGACAGCTATAGATTGACTTCTACAGAAACATGGCTACATCACTGTTATGACTTGCCAGATAAAACTCTGCAGTATTCTCAGATGTAAATACATATGTGAATCGTTTTCTGATCCTTGGTAACTTTTAAGATGAAAATCAAAATGTGAGAATCTCAGATTATACCAAGTATGTAAGTAAGGTAAGTGATATTTTATCATAGGAGCAGAGAGGAAAATGGATCCCGAAAAACTAGCTATCTTACACTACTTATAGAAGATACTGCTCATCCCAAAGATCCCTACTTATACTGTGCACACTACAAGAATTCATAAGCCAGTGAGCCTCTGAGAAAATTCATCCGTACCACAGATTTCAGCACGGACCATAGGGAAGTAATAGAGAAGTTTTTTGATGTTCAAAATGTTTCCTAACACAATAGGCTAAGCTCCTGACTCCATGTAGGTACAACTAGCTGTAAACCAGTCTCATGGTGTCCTCTGCCCTTAAAAGCCATCTCCTTGAATTGGAGGGACTTTGTTTATCTACTTCACCATTCAGAATCTTCTCTGTCTTGCTGGTCATGAAATTGCTCAGCTGAACTAAAAGGCAAAGTGACAATAATTGGAAACAAAATGTCTTTGTTCCCTTTCCCTGTGAGCAGCTGCCTGCTCCTTGCAAACACCATATTGGTGAGGGCAGCTTCTTTATTGAGACTGCTGACAGAGACATTCTGCATATTTATAACAGCTGAGAAGTACATGCCCCGAAGAGTGAACTTCATTCTTAGACTGCCAGGTAGCTTTCCACAAATGACAGTGATTCGTCCCTTGCGATTCTTTCTCCTCCTCACTGACTTCATAAAGCAAGACTTGACAGCCTAATTTTATACAGTTAATAATACTAAGAAGCAATGTGATTTCAGAATGTCGACTAGACTTGTCCATTTTAAGCTATTTTTAACAAACAGATTTTCTCTATCCCTTTATCTTATGACTTGCCAAGATGTAATTTTAATTTCCATGCTTCTTACTAGATAAGCTTTCATACTCAAACTAGAAGTCAGTGAAAGTATTCCTGATTATGTTTGACATTTGACAACATAAGAATTGGGGTATGTTATGGGAAAATTCTCCTGTAACCCAGTGACTACATTAATGAGTGATTTATTGTATATTTATTTAACAACTTTGCTTATTTGTTTTTAATTTATTTTTAAAACATCATATATGTGGACTGTATTTAAGTCATTTTCCATCTTCTGCTCCCTCCAATCCCTTCTCGGTGCTCCCAACTCCTCATAGTCCATGGCATATTATTGTTTAGTAATTATTGTTTTATATATACATATACACACAGTGATGAATATGGTGCCTGTCATATGCATATGCTTCTAGTGCTGACTACTTGGTATTAGATAACTAATTAGAGGACTCATTCCTAGGGAAGACTGATTCTCCCTCTCTCAGCAGTCATTAATTACCTCTAACCATTCTTTAGGGTTAGATACCCGTATGATTTTTTTCTCAACCCTAATGGCATGTCAGTTGATAATGCCATTGTTCAGATCTTGTTTAGGATGTTATATTATTGAGACTTCTTGAGTGCAGCTTCTCTGGTTATAGATGTATGATGCAATTTCACAGCAGATGTCTTGATCTTCTGACTCTTATAAACATCACACCCTATTTTCTCTAATGTGGTCTGAGACTTGTGTGTATGTATTATTGTTTCATTTTATCAATTGATGTTGGGCATTCACGTTTCACTTCCTTTCTTTATTTTGATCAGTTATAGCTTTCTGTAATGGTCCCCTTCTGTTACAAATTAAGTTTCCTTGATGAGGGCCAAGAGCTGCACATATCTGTGGTTATAAGAACAAAATCTTGGGATGTAGCTAAATTTATACTGGCTTGGGAAAGTAGCAGTAGTTGGTTCTCCCCTAGTTTCCATGATCTCACTAGCAATGTCATTCCTCAGGGCAATGACAGTAGCATGTACCATTTAATGAGTTCCTTGGATGCCTCCGACGAGAGCCACAGAAGACTTCTTCTCATACCTGGTACTGGGATTTTGTCTCATAGTCTATGGCTCTTGGGGTAAGAATTATTACCTCAAGTTACATACCTCTATATTATGCACACACACAATTTTAGGTAAACATAAAATAATGATTCCCTAGGGTTTTCAAACATCCTTAGTGTTATTTATCCCTCCCTTTTCTTCCCTCCTATATTTCCCTCCATACCCTTCCCCAGTTCAAGTCCCATCTCATTGTTTATTTTCCCATTTCCACCTTCATAGTACCTGTAGTCTACTATTTTCCCCTCTAGCATCTCCTTTTACCACAGTTTGTTTTTACTTTCTGTTTCCTGTGGTCACTCTAGGTTATAGGTTCACTCCTGAAAATTTCGAGTTAGAATCCACAAATAAGAACGAACATGTAGCATTTGCTTTTCTGCATCTGGGTTATCATACTCAGGATAATACTTTCTAGTTCCATCCATTTACTTGTAAATTTCATGATTTTGTGTATGTATGTACCATACAAATCACAACTCTAAAAGAGAAAGAGGCTATGGGAATATGAAACTTCCTTTGAGTTTTAGCATAACTCACAGTTTTAAGTAGGGGATAGAAAGAAAGCTTTTTGTTCGTTCGGTTTTTTTTTTTAACTATACATGTTTTGTTTATATAGCTGTTAATCTAATTTCCATTTGATAAATGGGAAAACTGAGACAATTTGACATATTATGGCTTGGACTAGTCGTCACTGTTAATTCATGACAGAGATAGAATCAGCTGTAGACACTGCTGCTAGTGACTAGTGTCTTTATCACAACACAATTTCTGTTCTAGTTTCATAGCCAGGGATATATTGCATTTATATTCATCTCTGCGACATGTTCACACATAATTCAATCGCATCCTTCCAATCAGTGCCTTTGTGTAGTATTGTGCTCTCCATAGGTGATGTTTACACTCAGAAGAAGCAAGAAGGGACAGAGGGAGAGTAAATCATTTGATGTACTTTTTATCTCAAGCTAATAAAATGTTTCTCTGTACTAGAGTTATGCCCAGGAGCCACGGGTCATCTTTTCATCATTACTAGTTCTCAGCTATATTTTGCTTTTATGTGTCGTTGGATTCCCTCAGGCATGCTTTAAGGGATTTGTTTCCATTACAGGACATGATCTTTGCAAACTTTGCCACTCAAAGGCTCAGCTTCCATGAATAGTAAATAACTTCATTTTGCCACCCAGATTGTCTTCAGAATTGTGTTTTACTGTCCTCACATCTCTCTCCAAAAGCAAATATTTCCTTTGATCCACTTAACCAGAGCTGTCAATGTTAATAGGAAAACTTTTATCATTAGTGTGAAACTTCTTGAAAAAAAAAAAAAAACAAAACAGATTCAGTTCAATTGGAGATATGTGCGTTTGCGCTGAGAGAGTGCTCAGTGGGGTCACAATTCAGAATTCAATGGGTAACTTTAGAGTGTTGGAGCATTAATGTTACTTTTTAAACAGTTATTCTCCAGAGTATCCTAGAAATGGAATTGCCTTCTCTTTCTTGGAATTTTCACCAAAAAGAATAGAATATGCTTCAAGAGGGAAGGTTCCTTGCACAGTAGGGCATGGCCTTAAGATGCAGCCTTCCTGCCCTTCATTATGAATGCACCAGGTTCCAGAGTGAGGCTCCTTGTCATCCAGCCACAAAGCTCAAGGAGATTTTTCACTCTGCAGTCTCTGACATGCAGAAGGAATTTGTTGTTGATTTTTTCAAGTTTCAGCCATGCCTCCTAGAAAAATCTGACTCTCAGCCCCTTCTTCAAATGACATACATCTTTTACCCTTGAGACTCCTACTGGAGTCATGGTGGTTAAAGCTCATGGAGAGACAAGTTTATTAGGATCACACTTTGCATTTTTTAATAACCAGAAGATCTCTAAACATTTTTGTCTTTTATTGAAAAAAAAAATGAGTCTTTTCCTATAATATACTCTGATTAAAGTCTCTTCTCTAAGTCCTCCCAGTTCTTCCTTTCCTACTTTTCTCTCTGGGTTCACACCTTTTCTGTCTGTAGTTAGAAAACCAAACAGATAGCCTTAAAAGAGGACATGGAAACTATAGTTCTTCACATTCACTTCTCTACGATAAAATAGGGACATTACAAAACCAATGATTCCAATGACAATATAGACCAAGGTCTCTGATTTTAATGATGTGTTTATAGCACAAAAAGTATTGTGCTGAGTATCTCATATACAATATATCATACATCAGGACATGAGGCTTCGATTAGTCATTTGTCACATGAGGAATTTGGAATATTAATAAATTTAGTAACATGCCCAAGGTCACAACATTCAAGCTGATTAAAAAACCTACTGTCCCATCGCTATGTATGGTAGAGTTTGAAGGATCTGCTGCTTCCTGTGTGGTTTTGTAAATATATCCTCTTGTGGTTCATTTTCTCCAGTCAGAATGGTGTTTAAGCTGCACTCACAGACTTGGTTTTTTCCCCCTCTTTTATACAGCATTGTAACAGCTGATTTTGTTAGCACAGAATAGTATCGTATAAATAATGATGTAAGACCTCAGGCAAATCACTTAATCCCCCTGAACTTCAGTTTCCTCATTTGTAGGATGATGAAATAATAATACTTGCCACATAGGGCTGTTTGATGGTCAAATGCAATAATGCAAGCAAAGTGCTCTCAATGAATAATGTTGGCCCATTTCCCCTCTTTGCACCCCTTTCCTATGGGCACCAGTACAAGGAAATGTGGTAAGACCATGGGAAGATTTGATACTCTGTGGGTTCTTATTTAATAAATAATTAATTTCTCATTCTTGAAAGGATGTGAAGCGTACTGATGTCATCACTCAGCGCCTTTCTTCTGGTTCTGTAATTTCCCCCTTCAGTTAGGCTGGGCTCCTCACCCAGTTCATTCACACATTCTAAGAGACATTTGCTCATTTAAGATGTATTGTTTAAATCTTATGCTTGCCTAATCCACTTGACTAACCATTTTCTTTTATAGTCCAACTTTGTTGACTCCTGCCTTTCTGGTAGGTGCTCCCTGTGTCCTTTAACCTTTCATTCACCTTATTATCAATGGTGACATGACTTTTAACAATCTTGTTGCCATCTCTGGTCTCTCAGAATTGCTTAAATATGAATCCTCACATGGGGTGCTCCCCTCTTTAACCTTTGTTGTATTACACATAGTTGATCAGTTCTACCTTCTTAAAACTTTCTGTTGATTTTTTCGATAAGATATGCTCCTTATTATTTTACTTCTTAAAATTTAATTTCTTTGAATACCTGAATCTACCATATAATGCTTTTGTATCAATCCTTGGAGTATTGTGGGTCTAGGTATTTCAAATCCAAGTAGTCTCTTCTTTCCTTTTCATTGTTGGGTCAAACATTAGTCACCATCTACATGTTAGCTACTCTAAGCACACTTGTCTAGACTAGAATTCTGTAAGACCAAGACAACACCCACACACACAGACAAAGACACATGAGACAGAAAGAGAGAGAGAGCCAGACAGAGAGACAGAGAGACAGAGTCAGAGAGAGATGGAGAGAGACAGAGAAACACAGAGATTTGTGGATTTCTAATATAGTCACATTCTATGAGAAAAAAAATACTTGAGTACTTTTGCTTATAAAGAAATTGATTTTGATTCATAGCTTGGATGTCTCATTTCAAATCAGATATCTCCATTTGCACCAGAGAGGGAAGCATATCATTATGAGATCATGTGGCAGAGAAAACCATTCACACCAGGAAGCAAGGAAGAAAGCCTGGGATCTTACAGTCCTCTTTAATAGCATATTCCCACCAGTGCTCTCAGGCACTCTCATAAGGCCCTACTTTCTGAAAACCCTGCCACTCCCAATGGTGCCATCCTGAGGAACAAATCCTTACTACATAGGCTTTTCATGGGTATTCATCTAAATAATAGCACTAACTAAACAACCATATACCACAGCTTGCAAATAACTACCATTGAATTAACTTCCTCCTCCAACTCCAAAGTTCCCTTTTGCATTCTCTAATACCTCCATATACTTATGGTTCCTGGATCTAGACTAGAATATATTACCGAATGCTCATTATCTTCAAGCTTACCATGTCTATTCCATTACCAAATCTTATCAAATGGCCTCCCAGAGATTTCATTCTGACTGTAGTCATTTCAGTCTGTAGTATTTCATTCTGACTGTTATCCTAGTCACTCATTCCCCCATCAGGCAACTTCATGATCTTTAAAATCTTTTCCTGCCGTCAAGTGCACAAGTTCAAATCCAGCTTCCTATTCATGTTAGGTGGATGCTTGACACCTACATTCTAAACTGTAGATTGTCATATTTTGCTCAAAGCTTTCAAGTACACTCCATTGTCTATGTAAGTAGAGTTCACAAAGGTTCACTAAAAGCTGCAAGATTGTGGGGTATGACTCTTGGTCCCCATGTAGAACCTGAAGGACAAATTTTGAGCTACTTCTGCCTTCCCAGTGCATCCTGTGCTTCTCTGCTAACTCAGAGTAGTTCTACCTTCGTCTCTTTATATTTAGGTCCAAAAAACAATATGTTTTCAGTAAATGGATGTAGCAGAGAGGAATATGAGTACATTTTCAAAATCCAAAAGCCATCAGGTTTCATGACTGACAGCAGCCTGCCTAAACCCAGACTCTGACTAACTTGGTAGCCGCATCTCTTAAAACTCACTTGCCTTTTAATTTATGCTTCATCACATTCATCTGGCCACTTACTCAAGAAAAGAAAGATGAGGTTTTCCTAAGCCATTGACCTCAGAAGAATATTCATGTTGGATTAGGCTAATTCTATTCATTCCTTTCTGGGCTCATGAATCTGTTTTATGTTACACAGTTGCTGCATAGAATTGAGATACTGCATTCTAATCTTTTCAGTGCGCTTGTTCATTTCTAGGACGCTGGCTGTTTTCCCTGGCTAGTCAAAGCAATCCCATCCTTTTCATCAGGATGGCAGGTGGTCTTATAAAACTAAACATCTGCGGGTCTCTCACAGGGACCCTTTGGGAGTGAGTTGAGAGCCACATTTTGACCTGTTTGTGTTTGGGACAGTTTTTAAAAAATCATCCTTTTCAATGACTTAAAAAACTCAACTTTACAACTCTACCCACTAACTGCAAGCATTTTCTAGTAAGGAAATTCAGTTGAACATGAAGCTGTATCTAAAAAAGTAGTTTCCATTCGCATGAGTGCCATTCTCAATATAACATGTGTTTTCAAAAGGCATTCATTAATATGCACGTTTAAGCCTTAATTTAGAAGCAGAGTGTCATTGATCGCCTCTCTGTTTACATTTTAGCAGTCTGCTGAGAGCACATGGGTAGATTCTTTTATAAGTTGCTTTCCCTTCTCCCTTCCTTCTTTATTAGCCTCAACACCTTCCACTGGGATCTTTATTAAAGAGATCAGAAGTAGGGGGTTTTAGACTCCATGAATATTGCAGCAGTTTGATGCTCTTTGGAGAGTGGCTGTTTTAGATTGAGATAGCTTCTATGGGGACAGAGAATGTTTCAAAGTCAATAAACTGGAAAGAGTAAAATGTCAAAAATATTCTCTTCAATGGACACATGAGCATATTTGTTCATAAACCAAATAAATACGTTTTATTATTATGTAAGTAATCACATTTTTTTTCATTAAAAGAATGAATTTTGACTGACACTATAATATCTGGCTTATCCATCTCATAATGCCCAGGGTAATTTTGTTATGAAGACTTTAAAGAAATTATTCCCACCATCAAATAGTTTCTGTTGAGGAAATACTCCATTGTGTTGAAGTTTATGTTTTGGAAAAGCTAACTAGTATTTATTTCTTTAGCTTTCTCAGTCTTGAATGTTGCATGCCTATCTTGAAGTTTGTAGTTGGGTGTGTTTTGGAGGTATGGGGCAGGATTTGGGGAAAAGAATGTGTATAATAAAAGGTTAAACACCCTACAGTGTTAAATACAAATATACAGAGACACAGAGACATAGACACACAGACACACACACACACATACATTCCCAAGTTGGGAAGGGAAAGAGAGAGAAAGGGAGAGGGAGAAGAATTATGATTGGAATTCTTTGAAGAACGTTGGAGTTTAAAAATTAGTGTAGGAGGCCCAGGCAAGCCACTCTGAGTTTTAAATAAGTGTTCTATAAGTAACTGAAGACAATTACTTAGTTCTTTAGTGTTCAGTGTGATAGATAAACCCTGATCTTAAATATGCACTTTGTAATTGAGACTGAAAGAGAAGGGATAGTTGAAGGAGACCTGATTTTCAACATTCTATGTAGAATCTTGAATTTTCAGAGTTATCTTTTTGAGAACAGAAATAAGACAAGGATCCTAGTACTCCAATTTAATTCTTCTTGCTCCAATGAGAAAAAATTAAAAAGGAAAAATAAAAAATCTATGATTTTTCTCATTTTTCCCACTCTAAAATCTGACCAAATTACACAGAATTCTCTTAAAATCATTAGACCTAAAAGGGTATCATGTATTATTCACATAACTTACCTTCTAGAGGTTCAGATACTCTAGACTCCTGATAGCTCAATGAGTGTTGCAGTAGCCACCATCAAATTAAATGGAGAGAAACTCAAAGAAATTTCACTAAAGTTGGGAATGTGACAAGGTTGTCTACTCTCCTCTTGTCCATTCATTTTAGCTAGAATGATAAGACAATGTAAAGAGACAATGAATAGGGGATACAGAATAGGAAAAAAATCAAGGCATCTTTTTTTGAGAATGATATGATATTATATATAAGTGATACTAAAAATCTCCTTTCAGAGAACACTTACAGGTGATACACTTATAGCAAAGTGACTAGATACAAGATAAAACACACACACACACACAAAGAGAGAGAGAGAGAGAGAGAGAGAATCTAAATCAGTAACCCTCCTATATACAAATGACAAATGTATTAAGAAACAAATCAGAGAAACAACACCTTTCACAACAGCCTCAAATAATATAAAATAACTTGAAGTTACTCTAGTCAAGGCTTGTTTGGAAAACTTCAGTTCTTTGAAGAGAGAAATTGAAGAAGAAATTAAAAGATGGAAAGATCTTAAATACTCATGGATTGGTAGAATTAACATAGTGAAAATGGCCATCCTTTCTTTTTTCATGTTTTTTTTTCATTTTTTATTAGATATTTTCATCATTTACATTTCAATTGCAAAGTCTCCTATACCCTCCCTTTGCCCTGCTCCCCTACCCACCCACTCCCACTTCTTAGCCCTGGTGTTCCCCTGTACTGGGGCATATAAAGTTTGCAAGACCAAGGGGCCTCTCTTCCCATTGATGGCCATCTTCTGCTACATATGCAACTAGAGACATGAGCTCTGGGGGTACTGGTTAGTTCCTATTGTTGTTCCACCTATAGGGTTGCAGACCCCTTCAGCTCCTAGGGTACTTTCTCTAGCTCCTCCATTGGGGGCCCTGTGTTCCATTCAATAGATGACTGTGAGCATCCACCTCTGTATTTGCCAGACAATGGCATAGCCTCACAAGAGAGAGCTATATCAGGGTCCTGTCAGAAAAATCTTTCTGGCATATGCAATAGTGTCTGGGTTTGGTGATTGTATATGGGATGGATCCCCGGGTGGGGCAGGCCATCCTTTCAAAAGCAATCTACAGATTCAACTCAATCACTACCAAAACTCCAATACAATTCTTTACAGACATTGAAAGGACAATTCTCAACTTCAAATGCAAGCACACACAACATACACATACACAGACACACAAACACACACATGATAGCTAAAATAATTCTGAACAATAAAAGAACTTAAGGTCTTACCATTTCCAATTTTAAGTTGTAGTATAGATGTATAGTAATAAAGAAATCCCATGATATTGGTTAAAAACAGACACATTGATCAATGGAATTGATTTGAAGATCCAGACATAAATCCACACACCCATTGACTCCTGATTTTTGATAAAGGATTATACATTGGAAAAAAAGGAATCTTCAACAACTACTGCTATTCAAACTAGATATCTCCTTGTAGAGTAATATAAGTAAATCCATATTTATCAGTCTGCACAAAACTCATAAATACAAGTGGATCAAAGACCTCAATGTAAAACCAGAAACAACATACCTGATAAAAGAGAAAAATGAGGAACAACTTTGAACACTTTAGCACAGGAGACAATTTTCTGAACTGACAGTGCAGGCATTAAGATCGGCAATTAACAAATGGGACCTCATAAAACTGGAAATATTCTGTAAGGTGAACAAACACTAACATTTGAACAAAACAGCAGCCTACAAAATGGGAAAAGATTTTTTTTTTTTACCAACTCCACGTCTGATATAAAGAGCTAAATGAACTAGGTATTATAAGCCAAATAGTATAATTAAAAATAAGATACAGATGTAACAAAGAATTCTCAATAGGGGGATCTCAAATGGCTGAAAAACACTTAAAGAAATTTTTAGCTTTAGCCATCAGGAAAATGCAAGTTAAAACCACTTTATGACTCCATCTTACACCTGTCAGAATGGGTAAGATCAATAACATAAATGATTGCTCAGGCTGATGAGGATGTGGAGCAAGGGGAGCACTCTTTCTGGTAGGAGTATAACTAGAGTATAACCTTGTACAACCACTGTTGGAATAATATTGTGGTTAATCAGGAAATGGTGAATTTTCTGATACCTCAAGACTTGGCTATACTACTCTTAGGTATATACCCAAAGAATGCCTCATCCTATCACTAGGACACATGTTCAACTATGTTCATTTCAGCATTATTAAAAATAGACTTTGTGGGTAAATTTGGGGCAGGTGGAGACTGGAGCATGATGGTCCAAGTGGGGCTGGAGGAATAGAGGGAGAGAGTATAGGTGGTGATGAACTTGGGAAGCACTAAGGGAATTATGTGGAAATAGTGCAGTGGAAACTTCTGGGAATCTATGAGGGTCAATCTAGTATGAACTCCTAGTGATGGAGGATACAGGTTCTGAAGTGGCCATCTTTAGTAGCCAGGCAAAGCTTCCTGTGTCAGGACTGAGTTGGAATTGACTGAGTTGATGGCTGAGTGGGTCTCATGGAAATCCCCAAATAACCAAGGCTAATGATAGGAGAAAACACAGCTGAGTAGTTCATACACTGTAGAGAAAGACTCAGCAGTGGTGAGGTACAGGTAGATATGAGGAGGGCATTGTGAGATTCTGGTCTTTGATGTCTCCAAGTTTCATGTCTGGGTCCATGGTCCTCCTACAACTGGGTGTGGCCTGAGTTATCACCAAAGGCCAGGTGTGTATTTGTGGTTTGTCTATCATTAGATACTACTTGTGTATCTGAGGGTCATGATGCCTCGGGTATGTGCTGCCTGAGTGTTCTACACTGCCACCTGAGGCCATGGGGACATCCAGACACATGCTACTCCTGAGGACCATGTCTGGGTTCATGATCCTATAGCAGCTAGGGTCTGTGTTGAAATATCAGGCCCATGTTACCACCAAAGGCTATGTAGATGTTCCTGGTCTAAACTACTACCTGAGGCATGATGCTGACCTGGCCCTGCCCCCTTCTCCTGTAGCACTGACACTGATGACAAGGTGTGGGTGAGCATGCCCAGAGGTCATGAGAGCAGGAGAGCTTCCTCTGCCCCTTGCCAGCTGTAGTATTGGGTGAGCTAGCTGGCAGTACAGGAGAGCTCACCCTGGTGGTACAGGTACAGGGAAGCTAGTGAGCTAACCAAATCAGGTACATTGTAGGCCTAGATACAAGGCTTTGAGTTAGCCCACCCCAATATCTACCCCATCTATGATGTTCTGGAGCATGTGAAAGAACCTGTCCTGCTATACAAAGCTGCAGGATCACCATAACACAGGAAAGCAACAAAATATCTGAGAGAAGTCCTCATGAAGATCCAGTATTCATAGTGTAGCAGAAACCAGAGAGCTTGAAATAGACCAATAACTCATTGTAATTAACGTTTGCAAATTTTCAAGTAAAGATGTGTGGACCAAAGGGTATACTACAGCTTCCATGACAAGGTGTTTTGGGGGTTGTATTTTTTATATATTTTATTTTATTTTGTGGTGGGAGGATGCAAGGTTGGTAAGCAGATACAAAGGGACAGGGAGATAAGTGGGATTGGGGTACATGATATGAAATTCATAAAGAATAAAAAGTAAAATATATATATAATTTCATTTTAAATAAAAAATGAATTAAAATGTAATTAGATCATTTCCCCTTCCTTTTTCTCCCTCCAACCCCTTTCTTGTTCTCCTCCACTTACTGTGATCTCTTCTTCAAAAATTTATTGTTACATATATGTATAAACATAAACACACAAATATATAGATATAACCAGTTGAGTCAATTTAGTATTGCTTGTATGTGTATTATTTCAGAGCTGACTACTTGTTATTGGGTAACCAGTTATTGGTTCACCTCTGTGGATGACTCCTCCTGTCTTCAGCAATCTTGAGTTGTGTGTAGCCCCTTCTTTATAGATGAGACCAGTGAGATTTCTTCCTTCCATGATAGCATGTCTGTTGGTGTTGCTATTGTTCAGGTTTTGGTTAGGCAGCCATATTGTTGAGGTCATAAGGTGTCACTTCACTATCACTTCTAGGAGACAAAAATCTCACAGCTACTTCCTCTGGATTTTATAATCTTTCTGTGATATTCTTTTATGATTTCCTTTGAGTATTAGGTACAGGAGTTATATTGGAGATTTATCTATGAGGGCTGGAAACATTATAATAAATAGGTCTTAGAATTTTAACCAATTATTGTTTTCTGTAATGCTTACTGTTCATTGCAAAGAACCTTCTTGGTGAAGGATGCAAGTTACAGTGTGTATGCGGATAAATATCTAACAGGCAGTTAGGGCTTATGCTGGTCTAGTCAAGTGGTGGTAGGAGATTCTTTTCTAGACTTTATGACCTCACTATCTCTGAGTAGGTTTCCAGTAACAGGCAAGATTTCCTCCTCTGTGTAGGCCTTATATCCATTTAGATAGATGTTGGTTACTACCAAAAAATGAATATCACAATTGAATTGTTAAGGATATCTTGCCATGCTGGTGATTGTGATTCATAGGTGTCATAGTGTCATAAGACGACAAGACAAGAAGTAGGTTGGTTCCCTCCCTTGGCAATTTGTATAGTATCTACTGATATTATGAAAGCTAGTCCTAAGGGACCAGATTTTTGGGTCAGATTTAGCTGAAATGTAATATTTTTGCTTGAATAAATAGCTATATCTTTTCTATTCTACTTTATGAAATTATGTCCAATATCTCTTAAAGTTCTTCTAATTTCCAAGTTGCAATTTTGCTATACAAGTGAGCATCTAATCTTAGACTGTTGTGTGGAATGTAATCTTCGTAGATTATTTTCAGCAAAAAATATATATTGAATATCTTTAATGATTCATTATACCCATTTGTTGTTTTCTGTAGGAAAAGAAAGACCTATAAATGAAAATCTATTCCTTACATATAAGGAATATAAGAGTTTTTTTTGTTGTGGTTGTTTTACATATAAGAGATTTGTTTTGTTTTTGTTTTTCTTTTTTTCAAGACAGGGTTTCTCTGTGTAGGCCTGGCTGTCCTGGAACTCACTCTGTAGACCAGGTTGGCCTCGAACTAATATATCCACCTGCCTCTGCCTCCTGAGGGCTGGGATTAAAGGCGTGCACCACCACTGCCCGGCTACATATAAGAGATTTATTACTGGTCCTTACATAGTGATTCAGAGATGTAGAAATGCTGGACTTCATGCTCGACTGGGCCAGAAGAAATAAAAGAAAAATCCTCATGAGCACTAAGAAGGAAAGGCTAGTGGTGTAAAACTTTCTTCTTAAGTGACTTCTTTCTCTCTCTCTTTCTTCCTTTCTTTCTTTCTTTTAATTATTATGAGATATTTTCTTTATATATGTTTCAAATTTCAAATGCTATTTCCAAAGTTCCCTATACTCTCCCCCCCAAACACCCACTCCCTTTTCTTAATCCTGGCAGTCCCCTGTATTGGGGCATATAAAGTTTGCAATAGCAAGTGTCCTCTCTTCTCAGTGATGGGCAACTAGGCCATCTTCTGCTACATATGCAGCTAGAGATATGAGCTCTGGGGGTACTGGTTAGTTCATATTGTTGTTCCACCTATAGGGTTGCAGACCCCTTCAGCAACTTGGGTACTTTCTCTAGCTTCTCCATTGGGGGCCCTGTGTTCCATCCAATGGATGACTGTGAGCATCCATTTCTGTATTTGCCAGGCACTGGCATAGCCTCAAATGAGACAGCTATATCAGGGTCCTTTCAGCAAAATCTTGCTGGCATATGCAATAGTGTCTGGGTTTGGTGGCTGATTATGGGATGGATCCTCGGTGGGGTAGTTTCTGGATAGTCCATCCTTTCATCTTAGCTCCAAACTTTGTCTCTGTAACTCCTTCCATGGGTATTTTGTTCTCTATTCTAAGGAGAAATGAAGTATTCATATGTTGGTCTTCCTTCTTCTTGATTTTCTTGTGTTTTTCAAATTGTATCTTGGGTGTTCTATGTTTCTGGGCTAATATCCACTTATCAGTGAGTGCATATCTAATGACTTCTTTTGTGATTGGGTTACCTCACTAAGGATGATATCCTCCAGATACATCCATTTGTCCAAGAATTTCATAAATTCATTGTTTTTAGTAGTTGAGTAATACTCCATTGTGTAAATGTACCGCATTTTCTGTATTCATTCCTCTGTTGAGGGACATCTGGATTCTTTCCAGCTTCTGGCTATTATAAATAAGGCTGCTATGAACATAGTAGAGCATGTGCTCTTATTATCAGTTGGAACATCTTCCGGGTATATGCCCAGGAGTGATATTGCTGGATTTTCAGGTAGTATTATGTTCAATTTTCTGAGGAACCTTCAGACTAACTTCCAGAGTGCTTGTACAAGCTTGCAATCCCACCAGCAATGGAGGAGTGTTCCTCTTTCTCCACATCCTCGCCAGCATCTGCTGTCACCTGAATATTTGATCTTAGCCATTCTGACTGGTGTGAGGTGGAATCTCAGGGTTATTTTGATTTGCATTTCCCTGATGATTAAGGATGTTGAACATTTTTTCAGGTGCTTCTCAACCATTCAGTATTCCTCAGTTGAGAATTCTTTGTTTAGCTCTGTACCCCATTTTTAATGGGGTTATTTGAATTTCTGGAGTTCAGCTTCTTGAGCTCTTTGTATATATTGGATGTTAGTCCCCTATCAGATTTAGAATTGGTAAAAGTCTTTCCCAATCTGTTGGTGGCCTTTTTGTCTTATTGTCAGTGTCTTTTGCCTTACAGAAACTTTCCAATTTTATGAGGTCCCATATGTCAATTCTTGATCTTACAGCGCAAGCCATTGCTGTTCTATTCAGGAATTTTTCCCCTGTGCCCATATCTTTGAGGTTTTCCCCCCACTTTCTCCTCTATTAATTTCAATGTCTCTGGTTTTATGTGAAGGTTTTTGATCCACTTAGACTTGAGCTTTGTACAAGGCGATAAGAATGGATCAATTTGCATTCTTCTACATGATAATCACCAGATATCATGTAAATACCAGCACCATTTGTTGAAAATGCTCTTTTTTCCACTGGATGGTTTTAGCTCCCTTGTCAAAGATCAATTGGCCATAGGTGTGTGGATTCATTTCTGGGTCTTCAATTCTATTCCATTGATCTACCTGTCTGTCATTGTACCAGCGCCATGCAGTTTTTAACCTCAATCGCTATGCAGTACAACTTAATATTAGGCATGGTGATTTCCACCAGAGGTTCTTGTATTATTGAGAGTAGTTTTTCCTACCTTAGGTTTTTTTATTATTCCAGATGGATTTGCAAATTGCCCTCTCTATCTCAGTGAAGAATTGAGTTGGAATTTTGATGGGGATTGCATTGAATCTGTAGATTGCTTTTGGCAGGATAGCCATTTTTACTATATTAATCCTGTCAATTCCTGAGCATGGCAGATCTTTCCATCTTCTGAGATCTTCATCAAATTCTTTCTTCAGAGATTTGAAGTTTTTTTTTAATTTTTAATATTTTTATTACATATTTTCCTCAGTTACATTTCCAATGCTATCCCAAAAGTCCCCAATAGCGCCCCCCCAATTCCCTACGAACCCATTCCCATTCTTTTGGACCTGGCATTCCCCTATATTGGGGCATATAAAGTTTGCAAGTCCAATGGGCCTCTCTTTCCAGTGATGGCCGACTAGGCCATCTTTCAATACATATGCAGCTAGAGACAAGAGCTCCGGGGTTCTGGTTGGTACATCCTGTTGTTCCAACAATAGGGTTGCAGATCCCTTTAGCTCCTTGGGTACTTTCTCTAGCTTCTCCATTGGGAGCCCTGTGATACATCCAATAGCTGACTGTGAACATCCACTCCTGTGTTTGCTAGGCCCCGGCATCGTCTCACAAGAGACAGCTATATTTGGGTCCTTTCAGCAAAATCTTGCTAGTGTATGCAATGGTGTCAGCGTTTAGAAGCTGCTTATGGGATGGATCCCCGGATACGGCAGTCTCTAAATGGTCCATCCTTTCATCACAGCTACGAACTTTGTCTCTGTAACTCCTTCCCTGGGTGTTTTGTTCCCAATTCTAAGAAGGTGCACAGTGTCCACACTTTGGTCTTCATTCTTCTTGAGTTTCATGCGTTTAGCAAATTGTATCTTATATCTTGGGTATCCTAAGTTTTGGGCTAATATCCACTTATCAGTGAATACATATTGTGTGAGTTCTTTTGTGATTGTGTTACTTCACTCAAGATGATGCCCTCCAGGTCCATCCATTTGGCTAGGAATTTCATAAATTCATTCTTTTTAATAGCTGAGTAGTACTCCATTGTGTAAATGTACCATAAGTTCTGTATCCATTCCTCTGTTGAGGGACATCTGGGTTCTTTCGAGCTTCTGGCTATTATAAATAGGGCTGCTATGAACATAGTGGAGCATGTGTCCTTCTTACCGGTTGGGACATCTTCTGGATATATGCCTAGAAGAGGTATTGCTGGATCCTCCGGTATTACTATGTCCAATTTTCTAAGGAACTGCCAGACTGATTTCCAGAGTGGTTGTACAAGCTTGCAATCCCACCAACAATGGGGGAGTGTTCCTCTTTCTCCACATCCTCGCCAGCATCTGCTGTCACCTGAATATTTGATCTTAGCCATTGTGACTGGTGTGAGGTGGAATCTCAGGGTTGTTTTGATTTGCATTTCCCTGATGATTAAGGATGTTGAACATTTTTTCAGGTGCTTCTCTGCCATTCGGTATTCCTCAGGTGAGAATTCTTTGTTCAGTTCTGAGCCCCATTTTTTAATGGGGTTATTTGACTTTCTGGAGTCCACCTTCTTGAGTTCTTTATATATATTGGATATTAGTCCCTTATCTGATTTAGGATAGGTAAAGATCCTTTCCCAATCTGTTGGTGGTTTTTTTGTCTTATTGATGGTGTCTATAGCCTTGCAGAAGCTTTGCAGTTTCATGAGGTACCACTTGTCAATTCTCGATCTAACAGCACAAGCCATTACTGTTCTATTCATGAATTTTTCCCCTGTGCCCATATCTTCAAGGCTTTTCCCCACTTTCTCCTCTATAAGTTTCAGTGTCTCTGGTTTTATGTGAAGTTCCTTGATCCACTTAGACTTGACCTTAGTACAAGGAGATAGGAATGGATCGATTCGCATTCTTCTACATGTTAACAACCAGTTGTGCCAGCACCATTTGTTGAAAATGCTGTCTTTCTTCCACTGGATGTTTTTAGCTCCCTTGTCGAAGATCAAGTGACCGTAGGTGTGTGGGTTCATTTCTGGGTCTTCAATTCTATTCCATTGGTCTATTTATCTGTCACTATACCAGTACCATGCAGTTTTTATCACAATTGCTCTGTAGTAAAGCTTTAGGTCCGGCATGGTGATTCCACCAGAGGTTCTTTTATCCTTGAAAAGAGTTTTTGCTATCCTAGGTTTTTTGTTATTCCAGATGAATTTGCAGATTGCACTTTCTAATTCGTTGAAGAATTGATTTGGAATTTTGATGGGGATTGCATTGAATCTGTAGATTGCTTTTGGCAAGATATCCATTTTTACAATGTTGATCCTGCCAATCCATGAGCATGGGAGATCTTTCCATCTTCTGAGATCTTCTATAATTTCTTTCTTCAGAGACTTGAAGTTTTTATTATACAGATCTTTTACTTCCTTAGTTAGAGTCACGCCAAGATATTTTATATTATTTGTGACCATTGAGAAGGGTGTTGTTTCCCTAATTTCTTTCTCAGCCTGTTTATTCTTTGTGTAGAGAAAGGCCATTGATTTGTTTGAGTTAATTTTATATCCAGCTACTTCACCGAAGCTGTTTATCAGGCTTAGGAGTTCTCTGGTGGAATTTTTAGGGTCACTTATATATACTATCATATCATCTGCAAAAAGTGATATTTTGACTTCATCTTTTCCAATTTGTATCCCTTTGATCTCCTTTTGTTGTCGAATTGCTCTGGCTAGGACTTCATGTACAATGTTGAATAGGTATGGAGAAAGTGGACAGCCTTGTCTAGTCCCTGATTTTAGAGGGATTGCTTCAAGCTTCTCACCATTTACTTTGATGTTGGCTACTGGTTTGCTGTAGATTGCTTTTATCATGTTTAGGTATGGGCCTTGAATTCCTGATCTTTCCAAGACTTTTATCATGAATGGGTGTTGGATCTTGTCAAATGCTTTTTCCGCATCTAACGAGATGACCATGTGGTTTTTGTCTTTGAGTTTGTTTATATACTGGATTACGTTGATGGATTTCCGTATATTGAACCATCCCTGCATCCCTGGGATGAAACCTACTTGGTCAGGATGGACGATTGTTTTGATGTGTTCTTGGATTCGGTTAGCAAGAACTTAATTGACGATTTTTGCATCAATATTCATAAGGGATATTGGTCTGAAGTTTTCTATCTTTGTTGGGTCTTTTTGTGGTTTAGGTATCAGAGTAATTGTGGCTTCATAGAATGAGTTGGGTAGAGTACCTTCTGTTTCTATTTTGTGGAATAGTTTGTGAAGAACTGGGATTAGATCTTCTTTGAAGGTCTGATAGAACTCTGCACTAAACCCATCTGGTCCTGGGCTTTTTTTATTTGGGAGACTATTAATGACTGCTTTTATTTCTTTGGGGGATAGAGGGCTGTTTAGATCATTAACCTGATCTTGATTCAACTTTGGTACCTGGTATCTGTCTAGGAACTTCTCCATTTCATCCAGGTTCTCCAGTTTTGTTGAGTATAGCCTTTGGTAGAGGGATCTGATGGTGTTTTGGATGTCTTCAGGATCTGTTGTTATGTCTCCTTTTTCATTTCTGATTTTGTTAATTAGGATGCTTTCCCTGTGCCCTCTAGTGAGTCTGGCTAAGGGTTTATCTATCTTGTTGATTTTCTCAAAGAACCAGCTCCTTGATTGGTTGATTCTTTGAATAGTTCTTCTTGTTTCCACTTGGTTGATTTTGCCCCTGAGTTTGATTATTTCCTGCCGTCTACTCCTCTTGGGTGAATTTGCTTCCTTTTGTTCTAGTGATTTTAGGTATGTTGTCAAGCTGCTAATGTGTGCTCTCTCTAGTTTCCTTTTGGAGGCACTCAGAGCTATGAGTTTTCCTCTTAGAAATGCTTTCATTGCGTCCCATAAGTTTGGGTATGTTGTGGCTTCATTTTCATTGAACTCTAAAAAGTCCTTAATTTCTTTCTTTATTCCTTCCTTGACCAAGGTATCATTGAGAAGAGTGTTGTTCAGTTTCCACGTGGCGGTTGGCTTTCTATTATTTATTTTGTTATTGAAGATCAGCCTTAGTCCATGGTGATCTGATAGGATGCATGGGACAATTTCAATATTTTTGTATCTGTTGAGGCCTGTTTTGTGACCAATTATGTGGTCAATTTTGGAGAAGTTACCATGAGGTGCTGAAAAGAAGGTATATCCTTTTGTTTTAGGATAGAATGTTCTGTAGATATCTGCCAGATCCATTTGATTCATAACTTCTGTTAGTTTCACTGTGTCCCTGTTTAGTTTCTGTTTCCACGATCTGTCCATTGGTGAAAGTGGTGTGTTGAAGTCTCCCACTATTATTGTATGAGATGCAATGTGTGCTTTGAGATTTACTAAAGTTTCTTTAATGAATGTGGCTGCCTTTGTATTTGGAGCATAGATATTCAGGATTGATAGTTCCTCTTGGAGGATTTTACCTTTGATGAGTATGAAGTGTCCCTCTCTGTCTTTTTTAATGACTTTGGGTTGGAAGTCAATCTTATCAGATATTAGAATGTCTACTCCAGCTTGTTTCTTCATACCATTTGCTTGGAAAATTGTTTTCCAGCCTTTCATTCTGAGGTAGTGTCTATCTTTTTCTCTGAGATGAGTTTCCTGTAAGCAGCAAAATGTTGGGTCTTGTTTGTGTAGCCAGTTTGTTAGTCTATGTCTTTTTATCGGGGAGTTGAGTCCATTGATATTAAGAGATATTAAGGAAAAGTCATTATTGTTTCCTGTTATTTTTGTTGTTAAAGTTGGCATTCTGTTCTTGTGGATGTCTTCTTTTAGGTTTGTTGAGGGATTACCTTCTTGTTGTTTCTAGGGCGTGGTTCCTGTCCTTGTATTGGTTTTTTCTGTTATTATCCTTTGAAGGGCTGGATTCGTGGAGAGATAATGTGTGAATTTGGTTTTGTCGTGGAATACTTTGGTTTCTCCATCTATGTTAATTGAGAGTTTGGCTGGGTATAGTAGCCTGGGCTGGAGTTTGTGTTCTTTTAGTGTCTGTATAACATCCGTCCAGGATCTTCTGGCTTTCTTAGTCTCTGGTGAGAAATCTGGTGTAATTCTGATAGTCTTGCCTTTATATGTTACTTGGCCTTTTTCTCTTACTGCTTTTAGTATTCTATCTTTATTTAGAGCATTTGTTGTTCTGATTATTATGTGTCGGGAGGTATTTCTTTACTGGTCCAGTCTATTTGGAGTTCTGTAGGCTTCTTGTATGTTCATGGGCATCTCTTTCTTTAGATTTGGGAAGTTTTCTTCTATAATTTTGTTGAAGATGTTTGCTGGTCCTTTGAGTTGAAAATCTTCATTCTCATCCACTCCTATTATCTGTAGGTTTGGTCTTCTCATTGTGTCCTGTATTTCTTGGATGTTTTGAGTTAGGATCTTTAAGCATTTTACATTTTCCTTGATTGTTGTGCCGATGTTCTCTATGGAATCTTCTGCACCTGAGATTCTCTCTTCCATCTCTTGTATTCTGTTGCTGATGCTCGTATCTATGGTTCCAGATTTCTTTCCTAGGGTTTCTATCTCCAGTGTTGCCTCATTTTGGGTTTTCTTTATTGTGTCTACTTCCCTTTTTAGGTCTAGTATGGTTTTGTTCATTTCCATCATCTGGAAGTGTTTTCCTGTTTTTCTGTAAGGACTTGTACCTGTTTGATTATGTTATCCTGTTTTTCTTTAAGGATTTGTAACTCTTTAGCAGTGTTCTCCTGCAATTCTTTAAGGGATTTTTGTGCTTCCTCTTTACTGTCTTCTACCTGTTTACCAGTGTTCCTTTGTATTTCTTTAAGTGTGTTATTAAAGTCCTTCTTGAAGTCCTCTACCATCATCATGAGATATGCTTTTAGATCCGTGTCTAGCTTTTCCGGTGTGTTGGAGTGCCCTAGACTGGGCGAAGTGGGAGTGCTGGGTTCTGATGATGGTGAGTGGTCTTGGTTTCTGTTAGTAAGATTATTACGTTTACCTTTCGCCATCTGGTAATCTCTGGGGTTAGTTGTTGTCGTTGTCACTGTTTAAAGATTGGAGCAGAAGCTGTGTTCCACTCACCAGCAGTCTCAAAATCCTGTGGTGGGGGTCGTGGGTAGCTGGCGGGTGTCAGCAGATCCTGCGCTCTAGCTACCCTGGTGCTGGTCTGGCCGGAAGAGGCCTGTGGTCCTACTCAGGCCGGTTTTCTGCTTCCCTAACTAATGCAGTTTCGGGTCCCGCGCACAATTGGATTGGAGCAGAAGCTGTGTTCCACTCACCAGAAGTCTTAAGATCCTGTGGCGGGTGTTGTGGGTAGCTGGCGAGTGTCACCCGACCCTGCGCCCTAGCTACCCCGGAGCTTTTCTGACTGGAGAGGCTTGTGGCCCTAATCAGGCCGGATTTCTGCCTCCCCAACTAAAGCAGTCTCAGGTCCCACGTGATTGGACTGGAGCAGAAGCTGTGTTCCACTCACCAGCAGTCTCAAAATCCTGTGGCGGGGGTCGTGGGTAGCTGGTGGGTGTCAGCCGACCCTGCGCTCTAGCTACCCCGGTGCTGGTCAGGCCGGAAGAGCTGAAGTTCTTATCATACAGATCTTTCACTTCCTTAGCTAGAGTCACACCAAGGTATTTTATATTACTTGTGACTATTGTGAAGTGTGTTGTTTCCCCAATTTCTTCCTCAGTCCATTTATCCTTTGTGTAGAGAAAGGCCATTGATGTGTTTGAGTTAATTTTATATCCAGTTACTGCACTGAAGCTGTTTATCAGGTTTAGGAGTTTTCTGGTGGAATTTTTGGGGTCACTTATATATGCTATCATATCATCTGCAACTAGTGATATTTTGACTTCTTTCTTTCCAATTTGTATCCCCTTTATGTCCTTTTGTTGTTGAATTGCTCTGGCTAGAACTTCAAGTACTATATTGAATAGGTAGGGAAAAGTGGGCAGCCTTGTCTAGTTCCTGATTTTAGTGGGATTGCTTCAAGTTTCTCTCCATTTAGTTTGATGTTGGCTACTGGTTTGCTGTAGATTGCTTTTATTATGTTTAGGTATGGGCCTTGAATTCCTGATCTTTCCAAGACTTTTATCATGAGGGAGTGTTGGATTTTGTCAAATGCTTTCTCAGCAGCTCATGAGATGATCATGGGGTTTTTGTCTTTGAGTTGTTTATATAGTGGATTGCATTGATGGATTTCCATATATTAAACCATCCCTGCATCCCTGGGATGAAGCCTACTTGGTCATGATGGATGATAATTTTCATGTGTGCTTGGATTTGTTTTGCGAGGATTTTATTGAGTATTTTTGCATCGATATTCATAAGGGAAATTTGTCTGAAGTTCTCTTTCTTTGTTGGATCTTTGTGTGGTTTAGGTATCAGAGTAATTGTGGCTTCATAGAATGAATTGGGTAGATTACCTTCTGTTTCTATTTTGTGGAATAGTTTGAGAAGTGTTGGGATTGGGTTTTCTTTGAAGGTCTGATAGAACTTTGCACTAAACCCACCAGGTCCTGGGCTATTTTTTGGTTGGGAGACTATTGATGACTGCTTCTATTTCTTTAGGGGAAATGGGACTGTTTAGATTGTTAATCTGATCGTGATTTAACTTTGGTACCTGGTATCTGTCTAGGAAGTTGTACATTTCATCTAGGTTTTCTAGTTTTGTTGAGTATAGCATTTTGTAGTAGGATCTGATGGTGTTTTGGATTTCATCAGGTTCTGTTTTTATGTCTCCTTTTTCATTTTTGATTTTTTTAATTAGGATATTGTTCCTGTGCCCTCTAGTGAGTCTGGATAAGGGTTTATCTATCCCTGTTGATTTTCTCAAAGAACCAGCTCCTGGTTTGGTAGATTCTTTGAATAGTTCTTTTTGTTTCCACTTGGTTGATTTCAGCCCTGAGTTTCATTATTTCCTGCCATCTACTCCTCTTGGGTGAATTGCTTCCTTTAATTCTAGAGCTTCTAGGTGTGCTTTCAGGCTACTAGTGTATGCTCTCTCTAGTTTCTTTTTGGAGGCACTCAGGGTTATGAGTTTTCCTCTTAGGACTGCCTTCATTGTGTCCCATAAGTTTGGGCATTTTGTGGCTTCATTTTCATTAAACTCTAAAAAGTTTTTCATTTCTTTCTTTATTTCATCCTTGACCAAGGAATCATTGAGTAGAGTGTTGTTCAGTTTCCACGTTTAATGTTAGCTTTGTAGTATTTATGTTGTTATTGAAGATCAGCCTTAGTCTGTATTGATCAGATAGAATACATGGGATAATTTCAATATTTTTGTAACTGTGGAGGTCTGTTTTGTGACCAATTATATGGTCAATTTTGGAAGGACCATGTGGCACTGAGAAGAATATATATCCTTTTGTTTTAGGATAAAATGTTCTGTAGATATCTATTAAATCCATTTGTTTCATAACTTTGGTTAGTGTCCATGTATCTCTGTTTAGTTTCTGTTTCCAGGATCTGTCTATTGGTGAGAGTGGTGTGTTGAAATCTCCCATAATTATTGTGTGAGGTTCAATGTGTGTTTTGAGCTTTACTAAAGTTTCTTTAATGAATGTGGCTGCTCTGTATTTGGAGCATAGATATTCAGAATTGAGAGTTCATCTTGGAAGATTTTACCTTTGATGAGTATGAAGTGCTCCTCCTGTCTTTTTTGATAACTTTCTGTTGGAAGTCAATTTTATTTAATATTAGAATGGCTACTCCAGCTTGTTTCTTCAGACCATTTGATTGGAAATTGTTTTCCAGCCTTTCACTTTGAGGTAGTGTCTGTCCTTTTCTCTGAGGTGGATTTCCTGTAAGCAACAAAATGTTGGGTCCTGTGTGTGTAGCCAGTCTGTTAGTCTATGTCTTTTTATTGGGGAATTGAGCCCATTGATGTTAAGAGAAATTAAAGAAAAGTATTTGTTGTTTCCTGTTATTTTTGTTGTTAAAGTTGGGATTCTGTCCTTGCGGCTGTCTTCTTTTAGGTTTGTTGGAGGATTACTTTCTTCCTTTTTCTAGGATGTAATTTCAGTCCTTGTGTTGGTATTTTTCCTTTATTATCCTTTGAAGGGCTGGATTCCTGGAAAGATATTGTGTGAATTTGGTTTTATCATGTAATACTTTGCTTTCTCCATCTTTGGTAATTGAGCATTTTGCTGAGTATATTAGCCTGGGTTGGCATTTGTATTCTCTTAGGGTCTGCATAACATCTGTCCAGGATCTTCTGGCTTTCATAGTCTCTGGTGAGAAGTCTGCTGTAATTCTGATAGGCCTGCCTTCATATGTTACTTGACCCTTTTCCCTTACTACTTTTAATATTCTATCTTTATTTAGTGCATTTGTTGTTCTGATTATTATGTGTCAGGAGGAATTTCTTTTCTGGTTCAGTCTATTTGGAGTTCTGTCAGCTTCTTGTATGTTCATGGACATCTCTTTCTTTACGTTCGGAAAGTTTTCTTCTATAATTTTGTTGAAGATATTTTCTGGCCCTGTAAGTTCAAAATCTTCATTCTCATCTACTCCTATTATCCGTAGGTTCGGTCATCTCATTGTGTCCTGGATTTCCTGGATGTTTTGAGTTAGGATCTTTTTGCATTTTGCATTTTCTTTGATTCTTGTGCCCATGTTCTCTATGGAATCTTCTGTACCTGAGATTCTCTCTTCCATCTCTTGTATTCTGTTGCTGATGCTCGCCTCTATGGTTCCAGATTTCTTTCCTAGGGTTTCTATCTCCAGTGTTGTCTCATTTGGGATTTTCTTAATTGTTTCTACTTCCCTTTTTAGGTCTTGGATCGTTTTGTTCAATTCCATCACCTGTTTGGTTTTGTTTCCTTGTATTTCTCTAAGGACTTCTATTTCTTTAGCAGTGTTCTCCTGTATTTCTTTAAGTGAGTTATTAACGGTCTTCTTGATGTTCTCTACCAGCATCATGAGATATGATTTTAAATCCGAGCCTTGTTTTTCAGGTGTGTCAGGGTATACAGGACTGGCTGAGGTGGGAGTGCTGTGTTGTGATGATGGTGAGTGGTCTTGGGCCTGTCCCATAAGATGTGTTGCCTCTGTAGTCTGCATGCTCACCTGCAAAGACTGGTCTCTGAGGGACATGGGACACAAGATGGCTCTCTCACCTGCTCCGGTGGTCAGAGCCCTCCTGGGCAGACAACTGTCATCTGGTGGGGAAGGTGCCCAGATGTCTGGAGCCCGAAACGGGGTCTGTCCCAGAAGCTGTGTCACTTTTGCCTGTCCCAGAAGCTGTGTCACTTCTGCAGTCCACTAGCTCAACCTTTGCAGTCCATGAGCTGACCTGCACAGACTGGTCTCTGAGAGATCCAGGACCCAAGATGGCTCCCTCGTGTGTTCCCAAGTGATTTCATCTAGATATGGTTTGCAATACTTTTGAAAGGCCATTGACAAAAAAATAGTCATGTGGTCTGCCTAATTTCAAGGATCTTTAGGATTTTAAGGGGTGAGTAATATTTCAAGGGAAGTATGTGTTTGTAGATGTGTATTTCCTTTGATGCTGCTCTACAACATTGGAAAGGGTTTTATAATGATTACCTTTATTGTAATTATTAATATCCATATACATGATATGATTAAGTACATTGGGTGTGGGGGAAGTTTGAGACAGGGTTTCTCTGTGTAGCCCTGGCTGTCCTGAAACTCACTCTGTACACCTGTAGACCAAGCTGGCCTCAAACTCAGAAATCTGCCTGCCTCTGCCTCCCAAGTGCTGGGATTGAAGGCGTGCACCACCACTGCCTGGCTTGATTAAGTACATTTTAACATCAACTGTTAATTAGATGTTATTTATTTATTAGTTGTTTTAATTATTATTATTATTATTATTCAATTTTTATTAGATATTTTCTTCATTTACATTTCAAATGCTATCCCCAAAGTCCCCCCGCCCTGCTCCTCTACCCACTCACTCCTACTTCTTGGTCCTGGAATTCCCCTGTACTGGGGCATATAAAGTTTGCAAGACCAGGGACCTCTCTTCCCAATGATGTCTGTCCATATTTTGTTCCCCCACATGTTCTACCCTCCAATGGTTCCACATCCCATACCTCCTCCCACCCCCCATCTCCACGTGGATGTCCCCACCCCTACCCCACCTGACCTTTAAATTCCCTGGGGCCTCCAGTCTCTTGAAGGTTATGTGCATCATCTCTGAATGAACACAGATCTGGAAGTCCTCTATTGTATGTGTGCTGAGGGCCTCATATCAGCTGGTGTATGCGGTCTGTTTGGTGATCCAGTGTTTAAGAGACCTTGGGGGTCCAGGTTAATTGAGACTGCTGGTCCTCTTACAGGTTCGCCATTCTCCTCAGCTTCTTTCAGCCTTCTCTAGTTCAAACAACAGGGGTCAGCTGCTTCTGTCCATTGGTTGGGTGCAAATATCTGCATCTGACTCAGCTGTTTGTTTGGTCTTCGGAGGGCAGTCATGATAGGTCCCTTTTTGTAAGCACTCCATAGCTTCAGTAATATTGTCAGGTCTTGGAACCTCCCCTTGAACTGGATCCCACTTTGGGCCTGTTGCTGGACCTTCTTTTTCTCAGGCTCCTCTCCATTTCCATCCCTGTAATTCTTTCAGACATTATGGGCCAGAGATGGCAACCCCATCCCTCACTTGATGTCCTGTCTTCCTGCTGGAGGTGGACTCTATAAGTTCCCTCTCCCTACTGTTGGGCATTTCATCTAAGATCCCTCTTTTTGAGTCCTGAGCATTTTAAATTAATTTATTTTTATTGAAAATGGATTCTTATATAATACATCCTGACTCTAGTTTCCTCTCTCTACTTTCTCAGCGCCCCCAGCTCCCCATTCCTACTCCCCCAGATCCACTCCTCCTGTATTTGCTCTTCATTAGACAGCATGCCTCCAAGAGATGATAGCCAAACAAGACAATGCAAAATGAAGTTTAAATTTTACAGCTGGGAAGACCATGACATCCTGGAAGACAAAGATGCCTTGTTACCTTCATTTGAGGAATGGGGAAATAGTTATTTTACAATAATGCTATTTGATTAAAATACTTCAATTCTATATAAAATAAAAAAAAAACAACCCTTTGGCTTTTAGTCTTTATTGTTCCTCAGATATTCCTACATAAGTTGTGAGCAGCTAAAAATATGCAGTAGCCTTAACATAGGGAAGTGCTACTGCATTAAGCATCGAACCATCATTAAGTACCAGTTAGAGTTTTTGATGCCAGACAGGCAAGGGAAGTATGGAAAGCAGAGAACAAAAGACTATTAGAGACAAGGTATATACCTCACATCCCACTTGTGTGGAAGTTGCATGGATAATGTTCTGTCAGCTTTTATTTTTATTTATTTTTATTTTTTTATTATTTTTTAAATTTTTTTCTGGCTCAGTCTTTATCCCCCTCCTTACCCACCCTCTGACAGTTACAGTTCCTCATTCCATTCCTCCTCCCCCTGCCTCCAAGAGGATGTCTTCACCCTCCATGCTCCACTTCCCCAAATTTCCCCCCTTCCTGGTGCCTCAAGTATCTCCAGGGTTAGGTGCTTCTTATCTCACTGAAGCCAGACTAGGTAGTCCTCTGCTGTGTATGTGTCAAGGGCCTCATAGCAACTAATGTATCCTGCCTGGTTGGTGGCTCAGTGTCTGAGAGATCTCAGGGTTCCAGGGTAGTTGACACTGCTGGTCTTCCTATGGGGTCACCCTCCTTCCCAGCTTCTTCCTGCTTTTCCTAATTCAACCACAGGGATTCCCAATTCTGTCCATTGGTTGACTCTAAGTATCTGCATCTGGCTCTTTCAGATGCTTGTTTAGTCTCTCAGAGGGCTACCATGCTAGGCTCCTGTCTGTATGCACACCATAGCATCAGTAATAGTGTCAGGCCTTGGAGCTTACCCTTGAGATGGATCCAAGTTGGGCCTGTCACCGGACCTCCTTTTCCTCAGGTTGTTCTCCATTTTTGTCCCTGTAGTTCTTTTAGACAGGCACAATTCTGGGTCAGAGTTTTTGACTGTGGGATGGCAACCCTATCCGTCCACTTGATGTCTAGTCTTTCTACTGGAGGTGGACTCTATAAGTTCCCTCAGCTTTTATAATGGCCTTGAAATGTCAGCCACCTCACCATCCATCAACCTGGTAGAAAAAAAAAAAAAACTCTTGAAGATTACAATTAAGTATCAATAAATTCTCAATTTACAAGATGTCAATACAATAATTTCAGAAACAATTGATAATGATAAAAGCTTCCCACCTAGATTAGATAAATTATCCCAATGAGTCTAACCCTATGATAACATAATTATCTGTGACTATCTAAAGCCATGCTGGTTCAGGTTCTTCCTCCTGTATGTCCTCCTCCATCTTGGCCTTCTCCTTTCTCCCGAGATGCTCTCTGTCTCTGCAAGTCTTAGCTCCTTTGCCTCACTTTTCCCTGTTCAGTCACAGGCCTTCTGCTACCCTAATATTTTAGTGTGACTGGACAGCAAAAATCCTGTCACATATCACCATTTCTGTTTAAATAAACAACAACAACAAAACCCCTTCCTTTCAAAATATATTTTGAGCACAACTATTACCATGTTGTAACGTATAAGGTATAAGATAGACCTAACACCCAGTCCATCATTTTTGTCATTAAGATAGAACAATGTCATCTGTTCTAGCTTAAAAAAACTTATAATTAAAACCTGACTTGTGTCCTGGCTTTAGACTTTATGCCATCTGAAAACCATCCTCTCAAATCTGTATCATCTTTCTCAATGCTAAACAGCTTGGGTTGGCTATGAGACTACCAGTCTTCAACCCTATCAGAAATCCAAGAATGACTAATATTACCTGAAAATATAAGAAGCACAAAATATAGCTTCCAAAACTTAGCCAGTTTATAGAGACTGCTGATCACCTGGACAGTCCCTGTACTTCAAAATATTGGAGCATTGGTCTTCAGCCTCTGGCTCAGGATCATTTGACAGAACTTGGAGGAACAGGGGTAGCCTGTCCTCAAAATATAGCAGAACTAAGCTGCCCTAACCTGTAAATTATGTCCTATTTCTGGACAGTGTTATGTCTGTAGTTGAAATGAAGCAATTCTTGCCTAGTTGCTGTCTTGCCATAACTGGAGCAACTCCATAGATGCTCAATTTTGTCTTTGAATCCAAGAAAGGAAAAGCTGTCAGGAGCAGACTAGTCTCGACAACAAGTGAGTGAATAACATCAAATGTCACATTCTGTGGATTTCTGACGTTTTTGAAAACCAACTATCTATGTAAAGTAATCTGGACTGTTCTCTGTTAACTACTCTCAGCCATTTCTAATTAAAATATCCGAAAACAGCCTAACAATAAACTCAGATCCATGAATTTTCTATTTGGCCCTTAACTCACAGGCTTAATCATCTCAGATCACTTTATCAAAACAGTAATAGAAGGACTGGATCTAACTCCTGTACTTTTAAATTTCTAATATCAATAGAAGAAATTTATACCAATGAAAACCTTGATTTTGCACCAAAATAAATTCTGTACCAAAATAAGAAATTATGACTTCAGTTTAGTAACAATTGAAAAGATTTCTACCAAATGAGATTATGGCTATGCAATCAATTCTAGCTATTCTTTCCTGCTCCAATATGACCATTTCTATATTCCCTAGGAAGACAACCTATAATAACCCCCCCAGCCCCAAAGCCCAGGGAACTGTGTTGACGACTCTTTATAACTTCTTCAAGCTGAATATGGGCATTGAGATATTATGAAGGGTGGGGTGGGGTAAGGAAAATAGGATTGATGTCTGTGTCTTGACTGGATCCTGCTGAAATTGCAGGACATCAGAAGTTCAAGCAGGTCAGTTAAGCATATCTGATGAGGGTATATATACAAGGCTGTATATTCTGTAGTATACAAGTCTCAAAACAAAGTTTTAGTATCATCTCTATATCTATCTATCTATCTATCTATCTATCTATCTATCTATCTATCTATCTATAATCTTTTCCCTGTCCAATCACACTAAGATATTAGGACAGCAGGAGGCCTGTGATTGGACAGAGAAAAGCCTGTCACATAGGGAAGGAAGACCTCATGACTGATAGAAATGTTGGTCTCAAACCAGGTAGCCTGGGTTTAAATATAGACCCTTCTGCATTTTCAATCTTAAGTTTGGAGAAGTTATTTTTTGTGGAAGGAATTTACAATCCTAACAAGACCATATGGAGGACACACAAATCCAGGTATTTTATTACAAATCATAAGCCTAGAATTCTCAGATCTAGGGCTATATTAACTTGTTCCCCAGCTTAAGTCCCTTGTTACTTGCTGTTTCTCCTGGCCATGTAATCTTGCTCCATGGTGACTCTCTCCACCTCCATCTTTCTTTCCCCTTTTCTCTAACTGCAACAACTTTACTTGAACTTCCAGTCCTACCCTCTCCCTCCACTCTCCATTCCTAGGATCTAGCCTTGTATTGACCAGTTAAACTGGGGAGAAGGTTTACATGACATTGCTTTGTATACCTGAGGGTCTGCTTACTCTAGGCAACCACATCATGAGAAACCAATATTTAGCAGTAGAATATAAGCAGCATCAGACCAACCCACTAGATTTTTTTTCTGTAAATTAATCACCACATTGAATACAAACAAATGAAAAATATGGCTTGAAGTATGAAGGCACTATTATAGAAATGGCTCATTCAGATCAGGCCTGTGCCACCAAGCCCATAAACCTGAGCTTGATCCCTTGGGTCCATAAAGTAGAAGGAGAGATCTAATTCTCACAAGTTCTTCAAACACACACACACACACACACACACACACACACACACGCCTATAAAATAAGCTGCTTTAATATTGTTCATGTATGATAAACTTATAAATATATTTTACTTTGAATCAGGAATTTCAAGTTTAATAACCACACATCACCTTCACAGTGCTTCCTAAAAATATTCTGCTGTGTTTTTAATTTTTTTTTGCTGTGTTTCAAAATTTATCTCCTCATAATCAGGACTCAGTGGAAATGAGGAACATCTGGCCAACATCCTGTATTTCATAATATGTCATATATGTAATGATTACTATCAATTTACCTAGAAAAGTCTCCCTTTTTTCAGATAAAACTGACCTTTTCTTTTGCCTTCTTTCATAGGTCCCCTTTTATACCACATTAATTGGGTGGATGAGTGGCGGGGGCTGTTGCAACCCACATTTATAAGTTTTATCCTGTTTTTTTTTTTTTTTTTTTTTTTTAAATTTCAGTGAATTAGATGTAGTGGGCTGGCCTGATGCTGCTTGTATTCTAATGTTAATTTGCTCCCCCAGAACTGATTTCCCCAGAGACAAGAGTCCAAGCTATCTAGCTAACCAAGTGCCCTTGCCTCTAGTAAATTGTGATTGGTAAATAAAGATGCCAACAACTAATAGCTGGGTAGAAGAGACATAGGTGGGGTTGAGGTTTTCAGGGCTTGGGACCATTAGGTAGAGGAATGGGCAGGAGAGGAGAAAGGAGAACCAGCCACCATAGGTTAGCTCATGTCTCAAGGATCTACATAATCAGTGTTGAACACATTAAGGTCTTGGTGTGAGGTTCTGTGTTAGTCTGGATGTTGTTGATCCTTTAAAATTGCTTTCCATAGCTGTGTCTTTTTAAAACTATTTATTTATTTATTTATTTATTTAGACTTTAAGTTTCCCTGTTATTTCTTCCTCACACAGCACGCCATTTCTATCAACTTTAGCTCCAACTCTTCGTTATTGTACTTTACTTTTATTGCCATGAAGGGAACGTTCTGAGAGGGATGTATTTTAATAAAACTGTGTTTCTGGGATGAAATTTCTATTGCTTCTATATATATTTGTTTTTTCTTTTTATATAATGCAGAAAAATTAGATGGGGCTCTATTCTGCTGATGGTATGATTGTGTATCCAGAATCCCCTGGTTTTATTTTACAATGATTACTCTTCAACTCCTTTGCAGGAGCCACAAGGTAAATCTTGAAATTCACCTGTAAAATTTTGTGATTATTTTAGAGATAAACTTAAAAATCTGAGATCGCTCTGAATAATATAGGCCCTCAGTAGTTTTGATTTCCACACAACCCACTCCCAGCATTTAAGCATTCATCCAGAGTTTAGAGTGTAGTAGTCTATGGCTCCCACAGCTTCCCCAGCCAGGCAGACTGCACCAGTCTTTGGGATTTTGGTTTTGACCTAAGACCTGTTTTTTGATCCAGGAAAAGTTGGTTCTTTGTTCATGCACTAATTTTATAAGAAGATTAACAAATCCCAAAACCTTAACATGTGGGAGTTGAGACTGGAACCTATGGCTGGGAATTAATCCCAGGAAGTTCAGAGTTTGTTTTGTTTTGTTTTTTATTTTGTTTTTGTTTTTGCTTTGAAAATATTAATGAGACTTGTTTTCCCAATTAATGTATTTGCAAATAGCATTTTCTTATATTACTACATTTCTTTCCTTACAGTTGATTCAGATACATGTGTTTTGTGGAACTCAACATTATTCCATAAAATAAAACAGGAAGTTAGGTATATCTAGGCTGAAGTAAGATTCTGTCTTGTCTTAACATTAAAGCCAAAGTTCTATTTCCAGACTTGAAACAATTCCAGGATCATCTTGTTTTGCTTTCAGGCTACCCTTATAAACATCTCTGACACAGGCGAAGAGTCAAGTACATAAAAGAGCAAGGTGACTGGTTGGATAGAGGGAAATAAGGCACAGGTAGACAAGGCTGGCTATTTAAAAGGGTCATTAAAAGGAGACACAATTTGGCTGAATGACTCCCCAGAGAGCTTGTCAGCAGGGTTTATGAACTCTGGGAGAAGGTCCAAGTTAGGCCTAATTATGTTTAGATTAACTCTGCAATTCAAATGTCTAATGTTCTCTCACCTTCCTTTTCTTCCTTTCTCTCTCTGTTTTCTGGTTGTGCTTTATTTGTTTCTTAGTGTTTTAATTATGAAGTGAGTTAGAAGTTTTAGATCAATAATATTTTCCTTATATGCATACTTTGAATCACCATCATTTTTCTATTTTTCTTTGAGAAATAGATTGCAATATGGTAACCCATCTGTAGAAAGAAAAAGATAGTCACAGTACAATTGTAATAAAGTAACATGTTGCAACAAATACACACTGGTCACCATTTCTGCCTACTTGTTGCCTAAGAGGGATTTAGAAAATTAATAAAAGTGGGAATAATGGGTGGGTAGGGGAGTGGGGAGGAGGGTATGGGGGACTTTTGGTATAGCATTGGAAATGTAATTGAGGAAAATATGTAATAAAATATATATATATATAAAAGAAAATTAATAGCCCTTCAAATAAAAGCCAGACAATCTGAGAATAATATAATTTGGCTCATACTGGGAATAATCATTGTTTCTTGGTGACTATTTTTTGGTTAGCTGATTGTTCTGTTTTCTTTTCCAATAAATTCTTTCTCATTATAGTTTTTCTTTCTCATGATGGCAAGTAAGAGGGTCTTTGCTTTCCAGTGTATCCTTACTTTGCTTGTGTATGAAATCACTGTATACACTATATCGTAGTTAACCTTTTCTGGGGTAGATCTTAGCGATCCTTTTGAACACACACACACACACACACATACACACACACACACACACACACACACACACACACACACACACACACACACACAATTTGCAAGAACAGTAATTTCAAGAGGTTTGCAATCCCTGAAAGACCTCTGAGGTCTCTCTTATTAAATGAAGCTAATGCAAGTGTGTTTTCATCTCAGAAATGATGATCTCTTCTATAAAAAGCTCTCTATCTTAGACTTGATCCATTTCACAACAATGAGGGTTTTTTTTGTACCATTAAATATATTCTTTCTTTTTACGTAACAACCTGTTAATTCTTTTTTAAAAATTGGATATTTTATTTATTTACATTTCAAATGTAATCCCCTTTCTCTGTTTTCCCTCTGCAAACCACTTATCCTATCTCCCCTTACCCTGCTTCCATGAGGATGTTCCCCCACCCACCTACCCACTCCTTGCTCACTGCCCTAGCATTCCTCTTCACTGGGGCATCAAGCCTTTACAGGACCAAGGGACTCCCCTTCCATTGATGTCACATAAGGCCCCATTTGCTCCTTCCCCTAACCCCTCCACTGGGGTTCCTGCTCTCAGTCCAATGACTGGCTGTGAGCATCTGCCTGGCTTTGCATATATCTGCATATATTTGTCTGGCTCTGGAACAGCTTCTCAGGAGACAGCTGTATCAGGCTCCTGTCAATAGCACTTCTTGGCATCAGCAATAGTGTCTGGGTTTGGTGTCTGCATGTGGGATGGATCCCCAGGTGGGGTAATCTCTGGATGGCCTTTCCTTCAGTCTCTGCTCCACTCTTTGTCTCTGTATTTCCTTTAGACATGAGCAATTCTGGGTTAAAGTTTTGTAGATGGGTGGTTGGCCCCATCCCTCAACCAGGAGGCCATGCCTCACCTCTGGGTATGGTCTTGAAAGGTTCTCTCTCTCCTTTGTCAGGTATTTCTTTCTTTTTTTTAATTTTTAATATTTTTATTACATATTTTCCTCAATTACATTTCCAATGCTATCCCAAAAGTCCCCCATAGCACCCCCCACTTCCCTACCCACCCATTCCCATTCTTTTGGCCCTGGTATTCCCCTATATTGGGGCATATAAAATTTGCAAGTCCAATGGGCCTCTCTTTCCATTGAGCGGATGTCATCCCTGAGGGGTTCTGGGAAGCTCTTTATTTCCTGGCATCTGGGACTTTCTGGTTGTTACCCCCAATTCACCATCCCCTATTGCTACACACCTCTGTTCAACTTCTTGACCGTCTGTATATCTCCATCTCTTCTCATACCTGATTCTTCCTCTCTTTTCCCCTCCCCCTCTTCTCTTCCTTCCAAATCGCTCCCACCCTCTACTTCCCTTGAGTATTTTGTTCCCTCTTCTAAGAAGGACTGAAGCATCTGCTCTTTGGTCTTCCTTAATCTTGAGCTTCATGTGGTCAGTGACTTGTATCATGGGTATTCCATACTCTTTGCCTAATATCCACTTATTAGTGAGTACATAGCATGTGTGTTCTTTTGTGACTGAGTTACCTCACTCAGGATGATATTTTCTAGATCCATCCATTTGGCTGTCGATTTCATGAAGTTATTGTTTTTAATAATGAAGTAGTAGTCCATTGTGTAAATGTACCACATTTTCATTATCCATTTCTCTGTTGAAGGACATCTGGATTGTTTCCAGCTTCTGACTGTTATAAATGTGGCTGCTATGAATATAGTGGAGCACATGTCCTTATTACATGTTGGAGCATCTTTTGGGTATGTGCCCAGGAGTGATATAGCTTGGTCCTCAGGTAGTACTATGTCCAGTTTTCTGAGGAACTGCCTTGATACAACCTGGAGGTAGGTAGGAAGGTGGAAACCTCAATTGAAAAACTGCCTCAGAAAGGTTGTCTATGGCCAGGTCTGATTGATGACTGATGAGGGTGCTCACTGTTGGTAGCTCCATACATAGGAAGTTGAGACTGGGGAGTATGAAAAAGCTAGCATTAACACAAGCCAGTGATTGACCCATCAAACAGAGCCTTTTATGATTTCTGCTTCAGTTTCCCTAAATGATACACAGTGACCTGGAACTGTAAGCCAAAGGAAACCACCTCCTCCTCCCTAAGTTATTTTGGGTCATGATGTTTACCAAAACAACAGAAAGCAAACTAGGACACAGGGCAATGTTCTTCACATATGCATTTTATGGGAAAGAAAGTATATTTTGTTTACATTCACTATGTTTAATAACTTTACTGAGCTTGCTGTAGATATGTATATTATAGGATATATTCTATGGTGCCTCTGGTTCTAAAACTACCTGTTTAGGTCTAGGACAAGGCATGCAGACTGAACACATTTTTCAGGGGAACTAGAAGAGTGTGTCTCTGTTTGTTATTGTGAAAGTGGAGGTCAATTGAATTATAAGATTATAACAAGAAAGTGTTACAGTCGTAGAGAGCTAAGATTAAGCTCATTGAACTTTTGTGACTTGATCCTCTGAGTTTGTGTATGTGTATTTTTGTTTGTAGTTTATATGTATGCACATAGCCAATGTCTAGTTAGTTCTTTGCAGTTTATGCAAATTAGGCTGTGATTTGACAAAAATTTGGTTTGATGAAGACATCTACAAATTGTAAGGGAGTTGCTAATATGCATGTGATTGACATGAACTAATTAAACCATAATGTCTCAGGCTACTGTTTGGCAGGCAGTCATTTAGTGGCATAAGGGAAATGTCAGCAAGTAGCTTTCAGATGCAATAGGTTTTCATCAAGAGGAAGAAGAAAGGATGTTAAAGCTCTCCTTACAGCATCATACCCATTGTGGGAGTCCTCGCTTCAAAGAAATGATCTAGCAAGTGCACAGTGCTAAGAAGACAGCATTTGGAAAAAAAATGTAAATTAAAAGAAGGGAAACTCTGAATGAAGTTCTGTCGATCTCTAATTTCCTATGGGGTCTTTATTACCCCCAGGATCTAATCCTACAAAGAGGGCTAATAACAGAACTTACCTCATGGGTGCACTGGGAATTAGCTTTGAGAATATACATGAAGTGCTCTGCTTGTATCATAAAGACAAGCTATTGTCATGGCTGTCATAGACCTCATGCAGTTGGCTCTTTTCACCTGGGACTACTCACAGGATGGGAGCTCTTGAGTGGGAATGTGAGGGACACTTAACCCTTAAGCTTTATAGCTAAGTTCAAGGCAAGCATCCTTATTTTCTCACTTGTTTCTATAAACAGAGAGATGCACCTATTTTTGTTCTCTAAGAGAATTTGATTTGCTAGAGCTCTCTCATCCACATCTAGAACAATCTCCACTATATTAGTAACGTCTGTCTTTGGCTTGTTTAATCAATCTCTGGCTGAGCAGGGAGTATTTCACCTTCAACCTTAATTCCTTCTGCTGTTCTCCCTAGAAAATGGACCAAATATTTAGTCCTTGTTAGGGTAAGTTACTGACCACTCATAAGTGACCAGGTGACTCAGTAGCTGTGTTCTTGAAATCCTTCCAGGCACTGAATAGAGAATGGTGTATTTTCTCCACCCCCAATCCCTGTTTTTTTTCTTTTATAAGTCTGTATCTTCCTATGTATTAATAATTTCTGCAATAACTTTTCTCAATTTTCTCTTAATTATTTGACAATATAATACAAATAAGTTTGAATTGGAATTGGGACCCAGATTAAGCCTACTTTTAAAGTGTAGATATTAACAATCTGTGGTGATCAAATTTATGCAAAGTTAATGAAGTCACCACTGAGGACCAAAATACATACAGTCCTGTACCATCTATTTTATATGTGGTGCATGTAAGTGAACGTGCATGTGCCCAGTCCCAGGCCCAGGCCTATGTATGTGGAGGCCCGAGCAGAACATTATTGTTCCTCTTTTGATTTCTGCCCTATTGCCCCCAAAGAAAGTATCTAATTAAACAAGAGATATGTTGATTCAGCTCCAGTGGGTATTTACAAGTTATTGGGATCTGCCTGCCTCTGCCTGCAATGCTGAGGCTGCAGCTACACATAGGCATGCCCAGTTCTTTACATGAGCATTGGTAATTTGAACACAGGTCTTCATTTGTGCAGAACAAATATTCTCAGGCAACTCATCAGCTCTCACACCTTTCAATAGAATATACTTTTAAAATAAAAAAAGGTTATTCTTCATTTTCCAAATATATATTGTGTAGTGTGCATGTGTTTGTACACAAGAGGATGTGTGTGGAGGTCACTTAACATCATGCATCTTGCTTAATTTCTCTCCACTTTGCTTTCTCTCCACAGGGTCTTTCATTTGAATCCAGAGCTTCCTGATTCAGCTAGTCTGACTAGTCAGCCTGATACAGGGAATCCTTGTCCCTGAGTCTGGTAGCACTAGAATTACAAGCAGGCTGCCACACTTACCTAGCATTTCTATGAGTATTGGAGATCAGAACCCCAGGTATTCATACTTATGAGGTAAGCATATATATGTGTGTGTGTGCGTGTGTGTGTGTGTGTGTGTGTGTGTGTGTGTATGCATATGTATGTGATACACACATACACACACACATAATTCATTTTTGTTCTGAAATTTCACAATATACATTTTCTGTAACCAACACCTCATTCTGTCAGCTTCAGCTAGATAAATAGTTTCTTGACATTTCAACATTGTTGTAGTTGCTGTTCTTTTTTTATTTTCCCCAAACCCCTGTTACCATCTTCTGGTTATGCATTTGATTATTTTGTTCCACAAAATATAAGACTTTCTTATCATATGAATGAATTTTTGTTTTTACATTATAATTCAGTTGGTTGCTCTTTCTAAATGGAATGTAGTTGTTCTTTGGAGAAAGGTAATGCTCGATACTCAGTAGTACTCAATATCATTGAAACTACCCTTGAATGTTATTCAACCTGTTCAACGTTTGTGTCTTCCAGGGTTCTGTTTTTTAACACATTAACTAATCCTTGTCAATATCTCAGGAAAATATTTCCCTTATTTTATTGGAAAAAAATCAGTGTTTCCCCATGGTTTTCTATGTACCATGTATTTAGAGCATAGATTCACACTCAGGACTTTTGACTTGAAAGCCTTTGCTATTTCCACTATAGAACTCAAACTCAACTTTCACAGTGTCATATATGTTTCTGGATAATCTAAAATGAAGTGATTGAATTTCAGCATGCACTTCCATTAAAATCTGTCTTTCTGCTCACCATCCCTGGTCCTAGGGGAATGTCTTTTATATGTCCAGGCATATAAGAATGCTATTTCTAAGTGATTGTAATGTTAAAAATAACATTTTCAGTGTTGTCATTCTGGGAGCTAATCTATGGCCTAGCAGCGGTTTTTAGCTTGATGCATTCTTTGCTCAGAAGAGAAAGTGCAGCCTTTCATATATCACGATATCTTCTTTATTCATTTCTTTCAACTCTGAGTTTAGTGCTTATAAATTACTTGTAAAAGATTTGTGAGTGGTGCTTTGGTCATCAAATTTGGTAGCATGATCTAGGGGACTGTGGAAAGATTTTATGCAATGTTTTATATGAGACAGTGGATGTCTTTCGGTATCTATAAACCTTATACCTGACACTCTCTGAACACTGGCACTTCAAAGATGGGACTAATTTCTGTCCAGAGGTTGGGACTGACTACAGGTGGGTGACCCCATGGAGAACCCCTGAAAACTTTGTTTACAAACTGTTCTCATTGGTCCTTTGTTTATTGCTTTTTATTTTCAATGAAGTCAGTGCAAGAGATTCTGAAGAAAGGTAGCATGGGGAGTCACCCTGCCATAACTGATGCTGTTGTCAGGTGAGTCAGGTAGGTTAAAATCTGCAAAGTCTGCATGACTTAGTAGGCTGAAGGCTTACTTCTGTCTTGTCAGTATGTTTGCTGGATCTCTCCTATGAGGTACCCAGGCTACTGGACTCAATTTGTACACATGTACCACAAACTGGTGCTTGAATCAAGGAAAACACCTTTAATAGTGGATTGTATATAAGACTTAAACATTCCACCATCCAGCTTCTGCCACACGTTGTTAGCGTATTTTGCTAATTGATGTCTTTAACTGTAACATCAGTGAGATTGAATAATTTGACCTTGAATTTAGGAGATGGGGAGGTAGAAATCTTATGAATGGTCCTTGTGGTCGCCACTGTCAGTGACTCTTAGGTATTCAGCCCCTTCATCCCTTTAAAACCATGGTTTCTCAGCAGTGTTTCAAAAACTCCAATATAATATGAAGTGTCAGGTTCCTTATATATTTCTGTTCTACTTTCCCAGAATCATGAGTTTGGTTTTATTACTTTGTTTACTTGAGGCATGGTCTTTTGCTAGGACCACACTGGTTTTAAACTATAGGCCAACCAGTTTGCCTCATTTTTCACATACATGTGCCATTCTACCTAGTGAAATCATAAATTTTTGTCCTCATGCTGGTGAAGTAGAAGTTTCACTTGTCTTCAAAAGACATAGCTGTCCTTAAAGCAGGAAGTAGACACCCCAACATTTCTTGTTTTATAAAGTTCTTCACCTTAGGAGAAAAAAATTCTTCCTTGTCTGATGTCCCCTTATTTGTCATTAGTTGGAACTCTATTCTTTTTTTTTTCTTTCTTTTTTCTTTTCATTTTTGAGGCAGGGTTTCACTGTGTAACCTTGGCTGTCCTGGAACTCACTCTGTAGACCATGCTGGCCTTGAACACAGAAATCCACCTGCCTCTGCCTCCCAAGTGCTGGGATTAAAGGCGTGCGCCACCACTGCCCAGCTGGAACTCTATTTATCAACACTTAGGTGCAAGGATCTGGGAAAGTATTAAAAAAGCAGAAAAAGAAAAACAAAACCATGAAACTAACATTTTTATTATTAGGTCACTGAGTCCATGCCCCTTGACAAAAATGATAGTTCTGTCAATGAAAGAAACAGGGAAACATTTGAAGGTAAGAACAACTGAGCACCTTTACCAGAGAAGAAACTACAAAAATAGTTCTTCAAATTGAACTGGGAAATAATGATGGCTTGAGGAAAATAATAGACAAGGTTTTTTGTGTGTGTTTTTTTGTTTGTTTGTTTTTTTGTTTTTTTCATGTAACGATGTATATAGTCTTAAACGTTAGATAGCTGGTTAGGACAAGGGGAGAGTCTTTCAGTGTGGTAACAGGCTAGTCACAAAGTCAATACATTTGAAAAGATCCTTGAAACTAGAAGAACATCCATGTCCAAAGCGTACCCCAGAAAGAAAACCCTGAAATCAGGAGCTGGAAAGACAAAGAAGCAAGTAACTAAAAGGGAGTAGTGTCATGTCATGCCATGAATTCTAAGGAACTTTGGGGCATCATAGTCTGCTGGGTAGGAACCTTATATGTAGGCTTATATGTAGGCTAACTTATATGTAGGCTAACTCAGTTTTACATTGTTGTGAGAAGACAGCTTGGTCATGTATTTAATCCAATAAAGTCTTTATCAGCTGGTTGGCAACTACAGTGATCTCATTGTAGCCCAGATTTCTCAGGGTGAGTTTTTTTTTATTACTTATTTTCCTCATTTACATTTCCAATGCTATCCCAAAAGTCCCCCATACCCTCCCCTCCACTCCCCTACCCAACCATTCCCACTTTTTGGCCCTGGTGTTCCCCTGTACTGGGGCATATAATGTTTGCGTGTCCAATGAGTTTTTAAGCACAAAATCTACATACTGAGTTGACATATTTCAGTTAACAAGAACAGTTATCTATAAGTTGGACTTTAGAAGCTAAAAAGCAAGGTTAGCACAGTCAAAGAGTTTCTCAGAACTGTGGACTTCGATGGATTAGGTCTTTGTTTTGGTTTTGGTTGGTGGTGTAATCTACACATTGAGTTTTATGGCCTAAATGGTAACATCTATGGAGTCAGTTATGTTTTTTTAAAGGAATACCAGTTCTGCTACATCCAAGTATAATTTCATTGTGTATAATAAAAAGGAATAATAAATAGTATGTATTCATATTAGTTAGGGTATTCTTAGCTCTATAATTAAAACAGACAAAAATGTAAATGCTGAAATTAGTTTATTTCTTGTTCATACAATGAGTTAATGGGCATGAACATTCAACACAGACCAGGTTAAGAACAGATCTGCTGTCTTGATTATATACTTTGCATTGTCTGTTTGCAGTAGTTCTCTAGAATGTCCCAGTGGGTTCTAAGAAGCATTGTGTAACCATTGGGGCTTTTCTAAGTCTACCCAAGCTCCTGAATAGCAATACAGAAAGTTATTTATTAATAAATGAATGCTGAAGCCCAAAGTAGAGTTTTTCCCAACTAGCTTGTAGCTTATCCCACTTATACTATTCTATGTTCTATCATATATCTGGGTACCTCTCCTCAGTTTCTTACATCCAACTTCTTCTAAGTCTTAGTGACAAATCTTTCCATGTCTGACTCTTTCCCTGTGTTCCTATTTCTCCCAGAACTCCAACCTTCTACTTCCTGCCTTTGCTAATGGGCCATAGGCCTTTTATTTTATTCAATAATAGGTGCCTTAGGCAGGCAAGAAAGGGCAGAAGCACATCTCATACAGTGCATATAAACATTATCCCTACATCTCTCCTGTTAGTCCAATAAATGACTGTTTCTATAATATCAATAATCTATATATAATAAGAACAACTATGAAAACTATCAGGTAAAAATATATTCACAATGTCTAGTCTATATGTATTGGGCAACCTTGGAGAAAGTACTGTACTATCTTTCCTATCTTGGTGAGTCCAAAAGTTCTGCACCTAATTCACTTTCTATCATATTTGCATTTATCAACCTAAAAATATGTTCTTAGACCTTAAATTTATTCTTATATCCTAAACAACTTAAGCTTAATTATGAAACTGTAACTATCTAGTCTTCAACCCCATCAGAGACCTTAGAATGATAAATATTTTCTGATTAAACAGGAAGTATAGAGCAACCAGCTTCAAAAAACATGGAAATGACAGAGACAGCTGTCTACCTGGACAGTTACCCAATGTTTTTCTGTGTCATTAGAACATCATCTTCAGGCTTCTGGCACAGAATATCTGACAGTCTTTTATGAGAAGCAGGAGCATTGAAGGACTTATCTACCTTGTCTTGGCAAAGCTTGGTAAGGTTTCTTGCCCAGTGGCTAGTTTGCTACACAGACACAAAATCCATATGGAGATTCTTTCATGATCAGCATCTTCTTTGAAGTGTCATATGGGTGCTGCTAGAAGCTGACCTGTCTTGTTGCCCCAAAAGGTCTTTTATTAATAAAACATCTTTAAATGCCTTATCCTGTAGAATTCTGAGTATCTATCTATAGTATATCTGAGTATTCAAACAGTGCTCATTACTTTCTATTTACTATCTGTTCAACATAGGAGATGTATTTCTATAATTAACTGTATTAGCTGGTATCTAAAATGAACATAAGTTTGATTGACTTAGTACTAACTTGCATTTCTTAATTATCCTAAACTGTTTGTAATAGCAGTTTCAAAAGGACTAGAACATCAGATTGCATTTTTAAATGAATTGCACAGATACAATATCTTATAAAAGAGTTGAATCATATATATGATTTTGTAACAAAAGTAATCTTAAATTTGTTTCAATATATAAAATCCACACCAAAATGTAAAATATTTCGTTTGTTAATGCTCTTTAGTCTACAAGTGGATTCAATAATCTATTCTTTTATCCTATCATTCCTATATTCCCCTTTTTCTTTTCATCATCTCTTCCCCCCTCAGCTGGCACATCACTCAGGCTGTTGGCTCCATCCCACTCTGAGAAGGTGGCCATTCTGTGCTGTAGCATGCCACTGACAGTTCAGGCTCTGGGCCACAGCTCTCAGAGTAGTGTGATATCCAAGCCTCATTGCTTCTTGGAAGTGGAAACTCTTAAGCAGCCATGCCTCATGGTTGAGTAGCTGAGGCAAACCTCAGCCCCTGAGCTGTCCCAGCTATGGGAAGATGTAGGCTGGTTTCCAATGGCAAGGTTTCTAATGGCTTAAAGGGCTGAGGGTCCCAGCTGAGTGTGGCTCAGTCCCTTTGCCTCACCTGGAAGGTACAAAGGATCTGGTTTGCTCTCTCTTAAAAGGACCCTTTCACCTGTCTAGGATACTGCTCTGGGAATTGTCTTTCCACCAGTGGCTCTTTTTTAGGCTCTAAGATTGGATTTTTATGAGCCTTTGTCTTGGATACCATTTGAAATACTTTGGGTTTTTTTTCAGACTACCCCACCTTCTGAATAATGGCATGGAGACTTCTTTATTAATAAATGAATGCCTAGCCCTTAAGGTAGGGTTGTTCCCAATCAGCTCATAAAATACATTATCCAATTTATATTGTTCTATGTTCTGTCACATGGCTGGTTACCTCTCCCCAGTTTCATACATCTGACTTCCTATGAGTCTTGGTGGCAAACGTTCCTGTGCCTGACTCCCTGGGTGCCTATCTCTCCCAGAACTCCCAGCTTTTACTTCCTGCCTTTTCAAATAGACCATATCCAATCACAGAATGGCTTAGGCAAGCAAGGTATCTTTGCACAGTGCATATAAACATCCCTACACACTACATGTTGTAACACATATTGAGCAAATACTCAAATATGTATTGCTTAATCCATATTAAGCAACTTAGTACATACTAAGAAAGTCACTTTTCCTTGCTGTGGACTCCAGGAAGCAATGCACAGGAGAAAAGGTTGATTTTGGCCCACAGGCATGATGGCAGGACTTGTTCCTGTTCTTAGCAGGGGAATATTATCATTTTATCTGGGTGTTTCAAAGGCAGAGAAAGTAAACCTCCAATCCTCATCTGTCTCTCTCCCCCCTTTCTTTTTTCATTCACTCCATGACATGAATCCACTGTGTGGAATGGTGCCATTTAGGAGGGAATAAATCTGTTCTAATCTTTTCCAGAAACAGTCTCAGATACAGAACAGACAGACTAATGCTCAAGGTATTATTCTTTTCTGAGATGATAATTTAATTACATTTCTTCCTTCCTTTTCCTCTCTCCAAACCCTCCCATATATCCATTCCCGTTCTTCTTCAAAATAATGACCTTAAAAAAATCTAACTATTGTTCCATTTACACTTGAGAAGTCCTGGTGGTGAAACTTTATGGGAATAGCTTCTGACACTGTTAGGAGACACCAGGAGGAGAGCAACCAACTGTCAATTTCTATATTAATGCAGACTTCAATCAAGTTGCTAATCAAAATTAACCATGGCACAAACATAGATTTAGATACAGAATAAGCAGTAAACAGATATTTACTCGTATTAATATTAACTACACTTTGTGGCTAGGAGGGCAAAATACTCTTATTAATATTAACTATACTTGTCGCTGGGAGGGCAAATAAATTGTTATGGGCTTACAGAATTTTAATAAGCATCTAGCAGGCTGAGCTAGTAGGATGCCTGCAAACTTGAGGCTAGCTGGTCTCTGTTTCAAATAAACAACCAGCCAAACAATTAAAATAAAAATATAAAAAATACTATTAAAGCAAAATATAATATTTACCCTATCTATACGATGGGATATGACTGGCTTGATATTGTGGCGGTCCCGTTCTCATTCTTATAGTTGTTATATGAGAATGATTATGACAGCCATGTTGTGTCCAGAGGACAGCATTTCACAAATTCCTCCCAATGCTTCAGCTCCTGCATTCTTAATTTCCATTTATTTTTCTACCATATTTTCTGAGCCTCTGACCTCATATTGAGGCAGGAGATAGTTGCTCAGAGAGGAAGCATCATTCTTTATTGAACATTGGCCAGTGTTAGGTTTTCCTATACCTATTTGTGGTCATATGGATAACACTACATGGACTTAGTGAGTTATCAAAAAACAAACAAATGAACAAACTAAAACAATGATGACAGGAAGTTGGGAGGGGACATTTTGGAGGGATTTGGAGGGTTCGAGGTGCAAATTGGGGGGATAGATATAAACACACACACACACACATTTGAAATTCTCCAAACTAAAGAAAAAATTAAAGGAATACTATATAATAATTTATTTCGATAAGAAATTGGCAATAATTGGAATCAAGAGATATTGTGGCAAATGAAAATAAGATGGATATATGAGGCCTGTGCTGACCGTAGACACTTCAGGGGAGTGGGACATAATTATCAGCATTGAGACAGGAAATCATGATGTCAAACTAAGGATGAAGTAGAGGAGTCAGATACAATAGAGTCTACAATTGAAGCTTGTGAGAGCCTTGGAACATTTTTAGTTTTAGATGTGCAAATTTGAATTTATGTTTGGCATTCATATTCATCCCTGGCAAAAATGAAAGGATTTTTTTATAATCTCAAAACATTTGTATAATAATATGCATTTGCTGGCAGAAAAAAAAATAGAATGTGAAAGTACTCTGGGAAATCTGATGGAGATTTGATATGTGGACATGTATTTAAAATTAAGTCAGAATAATATTGTGTTACTATTATGTTCTGTAGAAGAATACAGAATTTTCTTTACACATACAGTCTTTGTGTGCCATAAAGTACTGAGTTAATTTAGCAGCTTCTTTTGGTTTGCTTCTTTTTTTCTGTTCTGCTTCTTCTCTTACCTAGAACAAGCTCTAACCTCTCTGTTTCTCATATCAAAACATACCAGCGCCGTGTGCAAAACTGTTTATCTGTTGATAATTTAGGGCTACAAAAAGGACTCTGTTTATTCTTATACATTGTCAATGTTCATAAACATTTTACGTTAATCCTAGTATTCACAGACTTTTGCTGAAATCTTAAAAATGCTGGAGATCTCAAGAGAGAAAGTATCTTCAGAAAACGTCTTCACATGTCACAGACCAAATGATCATGCTCACAGTGGTTAGGAATTCTTTGTAGTGTTACCTCTTTGGGACAGTATTCACAATCTGGGAAAGCCACTTTCCTGTTGCTACTATATAACTAAAATTCATCCTGTTGTTGACAGTCCATGTCTTTGAAGCTAAAGCTCTGAAGCTGTACACAGTCAATGGCCATGCTCCACTCTGATGAATCAGACTGTGTTTGGTCATCTTCTGTAAGAGCTTTGGAGACACCAGGTTACATTTGTCAAACTGAATTGAAATAAGCAGTGATATCACTCATGGTTTTAACAGATAGGTACACTTTACTGTTGATAGGGACAGAAGTGTGAGTAGGGCTGAGATTCTACATGATGGTAAGACTAACCCATGGTCCATACCATGAGCAGCAATACAGCACTAATCTGTTGGTTCCTAGGGTTTCCAATTTACTAGTTACAGACTGAGCTGGGCATTTATAGCTCAGTATGTTTCAACCAAAACACTTCTAACATGGTAAGCGGTCATGTGTGTGCACATGAACATGTGTGTGTATGTGTGTGTGTGTGTGTGTGTGCATGTATTGTGCATTGTGCATGTGTATATGAGTGTGGTGTTTTTGAATACCGAGCCTCTTTTGCCAAAGAGTATGATGCATTTAAGCTTTAGTCACCTGTAGTATAAACCACAACTCACATACAGATGAGAGTTAAAGTTTATTTCAAATAGTAAAATGTTTATTTGGGCACATTTCTCTTTTTTCCCCCTATAATAAAAGGTATCATATATTTGTAAGACACATGCTCCTGGCTAAGGTTCAGCTGGAGTGCCATCCTGGCAGGTCTTTTTCATTTGTGACTGCTATCCATGTGTTCTAGACAGGGCCGGTGCCAGATAGGGAGATTCTTGTGCCTCGGGTGCTGGTATGGGTTTGACTGCCCTTCCCTGGACTTCCAGCTGCAACAGTGTTTTCCTTTGTGCTCTGTGAATTCAGCATTTCCACAGTTGCAACTACTGATCTCATACCAGCAACACAGTAGCCAACATACTCAGACAGAGTGCATTTGTTTGGAGTTCATGTCTATGGTTGCTATGAACTCGTACCCCGCTGCTGGATTTTAGGTCACTTCCTCAGGCCTTTCCCTTTCTCTTTCTTCTTCCTTTTCTCACCAACACCAAACATGGTTGTTTCAATGAGGTGGGCTTCGGAAGAGATGAAAAAATGAGTTGTTTTGGGGAAGTCTGCTTTTAGCTATCGACATGAACCCCAGTTGAAAGTGAAAGACAGGGAGCTGCTGGGTGCTGTGGAAAACCGGATCAAGGCATAGTATTGCAACAGTGCATCTAGCGTATCTTCTTGGCCATCTTCTTTTACAAGCTTCAGGCTCCAGTTTTCCTTTCGTTCTACCTCTGATTGTTCAGCCCTTAAACTATCATTAGTGCTCTGCTTGTCTGAAAGTAACTTTCTAGATTTATCCGATGTTCCAAGTAGTTCTTGCTGTTTCTCTGATTCATGCTGGCTTCTTGACTGAATCTCCAGCTCCCTTCTTCATGATACTGTATACATTTCCCCAACTTCACTTTGGAACTACAATTATTATAATCATTCTTTATTTCAGGAGAAAGAATTTGATAACTTTCTAGATCTATCCGATGTTCCAAGTAGTTCTTGCTGTTTCTCTGATTCATGCTGGCTTCTTGACTGAATCTCCAGCTCCCTTCTTCATGATACTGTATACATTTCCCTAACTTCACTTTGGAATTACAATTATTATAATTATTCTTTATTTCAGGAGAAAGAATTTGATCCTTACCTCAGTGATACCTTGTGCTCCCAAGAACTGCTCTCAAAATTCTCAGGGGATATTATATAAGCTGACAAATTCCGAATCTTTCACTTCTATAGCAACTAGGCCAGATGGTGCTCCATAAACTACTTACGGTTTGAAGGGATTTCATTTTTTTGGCTACTTTTTTTTTTTTTTTGGTCTTGTTTAGTCTGTCATTTGGACAAGTGCTTGTGTAAATCATTCAACGTTCACCTTCAAAATTAGATTTCTTATTTTGTATTACGAAACATTTTTCATCAGAATAGCTTACTATGTTTGAATAAACAATACACATTCATATAAAATTGATACCTTTACAGAATTGAGCTTAATAACCATAAACATTAACTATTTCACCATTTGCTTGTTCTCTTTTTAGCAGCTTCCTGTTTTTTAACTAAGGATTTGTGGTTGACAATGTAATTTTTTATCAGTTTTTGGACTTATTGAGTGTGCTTCTGTTGCTGTTATACTGTACCATCTATTGCTACAGCTTCAATTGAATATACAAGTCTGGTTTTTTTTGTTTGTTTGTTTGTTTTTGTTTTTGTTTGTTTTGTTTTGTTTTGTTTTTTGTTTTTCCAGACAGGGTTTCTCTATATAGCTCTGGCTGTCCTGGAACTCACTTTGTAGACAAGGCTGGCCTCGAACTCAGAAATCTGCCTGCCTCTGCCTCCCACAAGTCTGATTAACATGAGTGGTTTTGTGGAACAAACCTGGGAAATTCACCCATAAATTCTAATTGCATCTTTGTATGTAATTTGGGGTTTGTTATCTATAAAACATGTCATCTGCAGATATGCACATAATAAGAATTTTACTGCTTTGGATACCTTAGTTTTTCTGTCCCTGTACTACCTTTCTACAGACTTTTGAACTGCCTGAATTTCATAGTCAAATACTGAAACGAGTATAAGAAAGTTATTGTCTCTCTATGAGTAGCAGAAGTAAAGTTATTAATAATTTATTAGAAATTGAAAATTGCCCCAGATACTGTATACACATATTTTATCATTGCAAGGAATGTCTGATTTATAAAGTTTTCTCTGTCCTTTTCTTGAACAGATATTTGATTTTTATTAAACATTTTTCTTGAGTTTATAAGATCAGCCATATGATTTTTTTCAGCTAATGTTACGATGCTCACTGACTTATTTTATATGGCCAAACCAACCTTGACTTTGTGAGATCTCACGTTGTTATGTATTGCTATATTTAGTTTGCTGTGATTTTGTCTACCAATATTATATTAATGTTCTGAAGGTATCCAGAACATGGTTTTTCTATCTTGGAATATTCACTTGGGTTTTCAGAATAAGTAGTGTAATGATTTCATTAGGTGAATGGGCACCAAACTCTCTTATTTTCTATTCTGTGTTTGCAATGTGTATATCACAGAATAGACTCTCTTACTGGAGATAGATTTTTAGGGAAGCCTTTACTAATTTTTTGGATAATATTTACACATTTGGTCAATTTCCTTAACTTTGCCTTTGTAATATATGCTTAGCTTATCAATTTTTACCTTTTGAACATCTTCTGACTTCATTTTCTTTTTTTAAAGCCCTGTGTAGTAGTCGTTAGAAGTGTCATACTGGTTTTTAAACTTCTATATAAATCTTTAGATGTTCCATTAAGCATCACTTTAGTTTAGCTCTACAAAATTTGACTGACATGTTGTATACAACTTGGATCTTTTCAAAAATACATTTTTCTAATCTTCTGTTTGATCTTTGGTGATTTAGACATTTAATGAGAGCTTTCAATGAGTTGGGGATTTCCCCTTTCACATTTTTGCTGTTTAATTATAATTTGGTGAATTGGAGATTTCTCCTTTTCCATGTTTTTGCTGCTTAATTCTAATTTAATTTCCTATCAAAAAAGACTATTTTAAGTTGTTTTAAACCACAAATTATTTTTATTTTTAAAATGATTCAAAGATTCTCAGGGGAAAATGTGATTTCTTTTGCAGTGTGTGATCTGCTGTTAACATCATTCACTTAATTCTTTGATACATAGCATATACCCATATACACATGCAGGCATTCTAGACACACATGTACAATATGTAGCTTTGTTTTTATAGATTCTGGCACAACTAGTAATTTATCTCTTTTCCAGGCACTGTTTGGAGACTTTAAGGTGGCAGAAGTTCCTGATTGGTGCTCTCTTCCATCCAAGATTCTGACTCTAAGTCTGGAGTGTGTCCATGGATGCTCTTCTAAGGTTGACCCTGAACTGCACTGTGTCCCTCATCTCTGAGGATGTGGAAAGTTCTTATTATCTTCTTATCCTCGGAGTCATGAGTTTACATCATTGAACTTCCTTCCTGTTCATGGCTTGGACCCATCTCGGTCTGTTTCAGGAGCTGCCAACTCAACTTTGTGCTGTCAACATTTTAATTTCTCTTTAACACTGCAGAAACCTTGCTATAGATTTCCATCATTTCAGCTCTGCTTATTCTTTTAGCTTTGTGGTTTGTAGCACTTGCTCTGTGTGAGGGACAAAGCCTCTGGTACCAGATTCAGTTCACTCTGTTTTCAGAAAGCCTGGACTCTTTCGTCCTGTCTGCCTCATGGCACTGTTGTGTGACTTTGAGTTTCTGACCAGCTTCTCGCCCTTCTCATTGACCTAGACAAGCTGGTCAGAAATGAAATTACTTCCACACATTTTTCCTTTAAAAAAGAAATTCATAATGTTCATATGCCATGCCTGGAATATGTAAAATCTTTTCTATATTACAATCATTATTAAAATTGTTATCTTTTGAGTTAATGAATTTTATTTTAAACTTCCTACATCATATTTAATGTCATTAATGAGTCATTTTTTTCTGATTATAGTTCATGGTTTTAAGTAATGTTTCATACTTTGACATCTTAAATAATATATTAGGATTTTTATTTTGAAAGGAAAGATGTGGGGAATTTGTAGCATTCCTTATATTCAAATTTATTCCATTGAATAAAGCAGTCAAGTCATGGGAAATGAGATTTTCCTTTTGTTTCTCTTTCATTTATTTTCCTTCCTTGAATAAAATAAAAAAAAAAAAACAACTTTTTCTCTGATTCTTCTTGTCAGTTTTTCCCTGTGTAATGAATTTCGCCATTGAAGCCCACTGCATTCACACCATTTTACAGGATCCAAGAATATCCTCTTTGTGCCCTAAAAATAACTATTTCTCATAGTTTTCCAGATCTGGCATGTTTTAATGAAATTGCTTGCACAGAAGTTAGCACAGTACTTTCCTTCATGGCTTCCTGACAAAGCTTTTCTGCTCTATTTCCTAGGTCATATCCTGTGATTAACAGTTTTCTCTTCACTCTATTTATTTTCTACCTTTTCTGAAAATTATTTCAACACTTGCTGAATTGTCTTTTTTTTTTTTTTTTTGGTTTTTCAAGACAGGGTTTCTCTGTATACCCTGCCTGTCCTGGAACTCACTCTGTAAACCAGGCTGGCCTCGAACTCAGAAATCTACCTGCCTCTGCCTCCCAAGTGCTGGGATTAAAGGTGTGTGCCACCACTACTCAACTTGAATTGTCTTTTAATAGTAACCAATTTGTGACCTTTGAAGTAAAAACAAGTTTTTAATTCTTTTGTATGGGTATGTAAGTTTATGTATATGCATATGTATGTGCTTACATGTATGTGGGCAAACACATTTGTGCATATGGAAGGCAGAGTTCAACATGGATATCTTCCCTATCATTCTTCACCTTACTGGGTGAGACTGGGTCTCTCACTGAGTCTGGAAAATGGAGAATCAGCTAGTCAAGTTGCCTAGCAAGCCCCAAGGTTCCACCTGGACTGATAAGCTTTGGGGGTATGATCAGAATTTAATGCAGGTCGTCATGTTCATAAGTGGAGAGCCTGAGACATGAAGAGCCCTGGACCTCACAGCCAGCTAGGCTAAAATAACAGGCTTCAGAATCAGTGAAGAGATCCTGTGTAAGAAATATTCTGGAGAGTGATGGGGAAGGACCCTGTGGCACCATATGGCAGCCATGGGCACATACATGGCTTTGCAGACTTTCACCCACGTGTTTGCATATGTGCGCTTGCACAGGTGGATACACATACACACACACATATATATGCACACACACCATACTATATATGAATACATGCACAGAGGCTGTATTCATATAAAATTTAATATCTCTTTATTTCCCTTCCATGCCATGTTCTCTTGAGTCCCCTTCCTGATTATGTCTCACATATACCATAATAAACACTAATGTTATTTACATTGTACTTAACTAATACTGTGCTATAGAGCCCAGCTCTTTCTTAAAAAAAATAAAGTGGATTCCCTTTGGGATCAGCATTCTGCTTTGTTCATTTTTATTAATCTTGTAAACAGTGAATGTACATGTACTAATTAATTAAAGTGAAGAAACCAGTAGAATGGCGATGGAATGAAATGTGAAGCACAGGCTGAACTGCTTTGGTAAACAGAATAAGGATTGTGTTTAATTTCCAGCAGGTCATTCAGCTGCTGGATCCTTGCTGAAGCTGTGCTCTCCTTGGCAAGACATCAAAACTGTGCACTTTTTTTCCAAATTTTAACTGAGTCATTCTTATTACTCTCAAACACCCTCAGTGACATAAAAGGCTGCATGTAAAGATGATGTAAATGTTTTACATGTCCCTTTGTAGCTCTTTTTCCAAATTACGTGGTTTTTTCATGAATCTTGCTGGCTTGTATTTAAGATTCATTTGCACGTTTTTCAAAAGTACAATGTCTATGAAATTCATCATGAAACACTGGCTGATGGCTTTTGTATAAATAGTTAAGTATTGTGTTTCCTTGCCAGTAGGACCTTTAAATTCTGGATAGGTAAGTTTTGAAAAGCCAACATTCATTCTACAAAATAATGATTTGTTAGGACATCTTCCTGTACATTTGTCACGATTTTTTTTTTCATGTATTTTTACCCTCTCTGCGTCTCCAAATCCTCTCTGTCTTCAATCTACACCTTAGTAGGCAAATATATTTAGCCTATGTTCTTTTGAAGTGTATCTATTTTTATTTAAAAACAAAATAATTTAACTGGATGGTAACTATTTATTATTTTGTAGGACTTTCCTTGTCCAATGTTAGATATTTGGTCACATCTCTAGATGCATTTAAACTCATTAACAAAGGTCCAAGCTCATTCCACTAATGTCTTGCTGTTTTGTTTTTGCTGTTTTATTCTGGTAAGGAAATAGCTATCATATCTGGAAACATTTCATAAACTTATCAATTTATCTTTTTTCTGGGGTTGAGACAACACTATGACACTATTTTTTTATAAGTTTCTCTTTCAATATGGAAATAATAAGTATAATAAAAGATATATAAGGATTACTATACTAAGCATTTATGTCTGTGATTGACAAAAGCATTTAAAAAAGTAAACATGCAAGTTAAATGAGACTCAAAAAGACAGATTCCCTCCCCCATATGTGTCAAATATAAAATAACAAAATAGAAAGAAGAGAAAATTGAGAAGGAAGATAGATGGTGGGTTGTCAGGTCAGGCTGTGCCGGGATCACAATTAATCCATGTTGTATAAGCAATGATTTCTGGGTTGTGCTTATTCCAGAGTGATTCCACAGTCTAAAAGGGCAGTTGGCTCTATCTTGAATACAAATTTGGAGCTGGGAATGATGCTACATTTTGCATGTGCAAAGGAATGCCCAGGGCCTTTCCAGCATGAATCATAAGATACAGACTCAATCTTATTCACGTTAAGTACAACATTATCACCCACTGGTTTACAAAAGTAAACCAAGAGTATGCAGACATCTAATTGTATCAACACCACACCAGGAAAATCAGGCCTCCCAGGTAATTTAACCACCCCTGCTGGGGCTGGATGAACTGGCTCTTTTGAACTGCCTATTTCTCAGTTTCAGTGTAGCTTCTCTGACCCTTACCTGCAGGTTTTTAAACCCTCATGTGTGGGGCAAGTGTGATTGAAGGGGAGCATGCCTGGAACAAGAGTGAGGTCTAGACATGTCCAAACCACGAAAATCTCACTTGAGATCTGCAAGAATAAGGACTATTCCCTCCCTGTTCTAGGCTTGCATGCCCCAGTGTACATACACAGCCTTGCAGCCCCTACCTCCACTGCCATTGAGGTAATCAAGTAGCCTGGTAGCCAAATTATAGGTTTAACTTATTCCTTTCAAATAAGGAAATATCCAGCAAGCCCCTGAAATTCCTCTTCATGCAAATGAAGTGTTCCCAGTACCTCAATGCCAACCAATAATGTACACACACTCTTGAAAACTCCCTTCCACTCCTGAAGGTTTATATAGCCTCTATTACTCCACTAAAGAGAGATGTTTCACTGAAAACCTTTCTGAGAGGGTTATTTCTCCATGGCACTCAAGCCAACCCAGATACTTCGAACTGAATCCAATACCCAGAGGGCAGAAGCAGAACCAGGTGGTATATGAACCATCTTGTTAGGAATCTGTGGTTTAGACTGAGCTTGGGGATTCCAGTGAAAGAGTTAGAGAAGGGTTGAAGGAGCTGACAAGGATTGCAACTTCATAGGAGAAAACAAAAACAAAAACAAAACAAAACAAAAACAACAACAACAACAACAAAAACAGTATCAACTAACCTGATCCCTCAGAGTTGCCAGGGACTAAACCACCAGTCAGAGTATACATCGGGGGAGGGGGGGTCCTTGGCTCCTGCTACATATGTGGCAGAGGACTGCCTCATCTGGCATCAGTGGGAGGGGAGACACTTGGTTCTGTTGGGGCTTGATGCTCCAGAGGAGGAGGATGCTAGAAGGGTGAGGTGGGAGTGGGTAAATAGGTGGGGGAGCACCCTCTTAGAGGCAATGGGGAGGGGGAGGGGGTGCAGTGTTTGTGGAGGGGAGTCGTGGAAGGGGGATAACATTTGAAATGTAAACAAATAAAATGATTAATAATTAAAAAAGAAAACTGATGTGAATAATTAAGATTAGAATTTAAAAACTGTAACCTCCTGTCAGGGGATATTTGAGATGGCCACAGTAATAGATGAAATATGGATTACTTGGTGATTTACAACCAATAAAAGCAACAGAGCCTGTGTTGCTCTATTATTTTTATTTAAAAAAAAAAAAACTCTGACATTGTGTAAAGACAGATTGTTCCTGGTGTAGCATGCTCCTGACGGTGTCTGGGAGGGATGAGAATGGAACCAGTAAAGAGAAGTGGGACACGTGTGGCCATTAGGGTCACAATAGGATCATAGTACATGTATATATCACCTATATGTATTATTATGTATATGTATGCACTATGTATATACTATGTACATGTATGTACTGTAATGAAACTCGTGAATTTATATAATTAATACACTGATTAAAACGAAAATTAAAGGTTAGGCAGAGGGATAGTTCAGTAGTTAAGACTGTGCATTGGTCTTGCAGGGGCAGAGTTTAGTTCCTAGTATCCAATGATGCTGCTCACCACTGCTTATAACATCAGCTTGAGGGCACTGGGAACTCACTGATGGCCTCCATGGGCACATATGCACACATGGGCACATACACCTTGTTAAAAGACACAAAACAATAATTAAAAGGAAAAATAAATACACAATAAAGAAAAATATCCATGGCACCTATATATATTTTTAATGTTGAGAACTTAAAGCACATAACTTAGAAGCAGGTACAATTTTATTTTGTGTATTATATTCTAGTTATAGGATACATCAATCAAAACAATGAGAGTAGTAAGAGTAAGGCAGAGAAAAATAACAGAAAAACATCATAGAAATAAAAACATCATTGCTTTAAGTCTTATTTAGCTTAAAAACTTATCAACTGTGTGCCCTAGAGCAAATTGCTTGTTTGAGCTTCTATATCTTAAACTGTTAAACAGAGCTAAAGATAGTATTTGTACTTTTTCTCTTGATTTGTTAAACTAAAATAAAGAATTCTCAGTCACATCTTCCATGTAGAGGAACCTTTCACACAGTCTCAGGTTTCCTTCTTGCGTTCCTTCTTAGTTGTTTATACTGACATGAAAATTTATTGTTCTCTTTACAATGAGCCAGGTAAGATGGGAATCTGGACAAGAATAGTACCACCAACGCCATCACAGCAGCACATCATCTATTATGCAAGACATGCAGCATGCGTTTTCTTAAGATCTCTAAAAGTAATCTTGGGTTTTCTCTAAAACAATAATAATAACAACGATGATGATAACAACCACCACCACAGCATGCGTTTATTCTAAGTACTAAATTGATTGAGAAATACAGGAGTCCAAAAAGATTCATAGGTCAACTTTTCAAAGATAAAATGGGCTTGATAATAACTATAAATGAGTCTCCTACTATGGTGTCCCCCTCTTATTTGAAATAATAGTCACCTACGGGAAAATAAGGAGTGCAGGAAGAAACCTTGATACCCCTCTGAGAGAATCTCAGTGTTTTCTACAACACTGAGTTCAGAGCCCTCAAAATTCTCACTGGTAAGAGACTTGAAACTTCTAGAAGTAAATCAAAACTCATGTACAGGAGCAATAATGCATGCTGGAGAATGCTGTAGTCCTGGATATAACATATCAAGGACAAGAAAATGAGAATGCTTATCACTCCAGGGTAGAAGGCTGTGCTCTGAGCATGATATCCTGCTTTTCCTTTCTCTTCCTGTGGATGAACCAGGCTCTAAGACTTATAGGGAAGTGTGTGTGTGCAAGCTATAGACACAGAGCCATTAAGTTGATGCTCTAAAACTCTTTCTTCCAAGGAAGAGGGGTGGGTGTCACCTTTTTTAAGCCTAGGAAATGGTATGACTGATCTATCTTGCATAGTGTTATGTTAACTTGACACAAGCTAAAGTCATTTGAGAGGAAGGAACCTCAATTTAGAAATTGCCTCCATAATATCAGGCTGTAGGCAAGCCTGCAGGGCACTGTGAGTGGTGGGCCTGATGGTCCTGGGTTCTATAAAGGAAGTAGTCTGAACAAAGCCATGAGAAGCAAGCCAGTAAGCAGCACCCCCTCAGGGCCACTTCATCATCCCCTGCCTCTAGGTTCCTGCCATTTGAGTTCCTGTCCTGACTTTCTTCAGTGATGAATATGATATGGAAGTATAAGCACAATAAACACATTCCTTCCCAATTTATACTGGTTTCATGACAGCAAGAATTAATAAGCAACTAAGACACCTTCTAATAGAATGTATTGCTTCTCCTAATTTATAGGAGTCTTAACTCTCTCAAGGAGTGAACCATAGTGCAAGGATTTAAATCCTAGAATATTTTGGGTTATCAAGAAGGCAGTTGTACAACAGACATGAACAGAGCTTGGGATACAAAGGTACATGGGACCAAACAAATATCTGTTTTAATGAACATTGTGCAAATTAAATTAGCTAATACACACAGAAGTGGTTGGTGAAGGTAAAGTTTTTCGTAACTGATGATTGCTGCCATATCTGTGCATCGACTTCCTCCTTGATGAAACATGGCCAAAGACTTCTTTAGATTGGCTACGGCTCCAGACTGCTGTGAGAATTAAGTGTATTGTACCACACGTTCTTTGTAAGATATAAAGTAGCATACAAATGGAAGTTTCCTCTATTGATTTGTGAGTTCACTTTTAGTCCTCAAACACAAGTTACTTAATGCTCTAAAGATGGGATTTTGAACAACAAAATCTGTTAGAAAATGCCAGAGTAAAGTAAACAGGGGTTGAGACCATAATTTTCAAAAAATCATCAAGAGGCTGATTAGACTAATTGAACATGGCCCGGTATTGATTTTGTAGTTTCTATCTACTTCAGTTGGGAATGCAGATGAGCTAAAATGCGTGGACACTGGAAAGCAGAGCTGAAAATCTAATTCATCAACTTGAGGGCTCTCTAGCGTCTCAGAAAGATGATTCTTTGGAATCACTGAGAAGTGTATAAAATGCAGAATAGCAGGTGCCCCCAGTCTTACTCAGTCAGAAGCTTTAGTTTAACAAGCCCTGGGTATTTATGAGTTTATTAACAAGTTCAATAAAAACTAGAAACCTTCCCCTTTGATAGCATTCGTGGTATACTTATTAATATCTTTAACACTTAACTGCATGTTCTATAATAACTACTATTTCTAGATAAAAATACTATTCATCCTTGCAGATTTTAAAGCTTTTATGTCATCTTTCTATTTTTATTTTTCTTAGTCTATTTATTCCCACCACTTTCAATGTCCACTTTGTGTTTATTCACTTTTCAATAATCATGTGTTGAATGGTTACAATGTACCCAATACTAGGCTCAATTCAGAGTGTACAGTAGAAATGAAACAGTCTGGTTTCTTTGTGTCATGACCCTATTTAGGTTTAGTAGTATGAAAACAGGAATATATAATAAGCACATAAGAACAGAGTGAAGATGTTAAAGGTGAGAGAGAGAGAAGCATTAGACAGCTGCTACATGGACCATGTACCTTGGCAGTCCACCATAGCTGAAAGCATTTCTTCAGCTTAGAAGACTAGGAAGGCAGAAGGATAGTCAAGAGCTGAGCAGGGGTAATGTTAACTAAAGTTTTAAAGACTAAAAGGGCCTGGAATCTTCTGAAAGCTCGCTGGACGCTACACTGTCTGCAGTTGGGTCAAGGAGTTGATTGATTAAATATGCCTAGATCAGGCAGAGTCTTGCAAGTATTGTCTTCATGTCTGTCACTGAAGTCCAATAGGCAGTCATTAATGTACAATAGGCGTATGGGGGGAAGTGAAAGCAGAAGGCTACATGTAAAACACATCCCAATACATTATGAAAAAATATAGCCCATTGTTTCTGCAGATGATGAGTTGGATGGGACACATTGGAAGCTTGCAAGTGTAACACAGAGGACTTGGATGAAGATGAGGGATCACTTTTAGGAATGTGTGTTAGTATGTGTAGCTGTGCCATTGGATTCATTGCTAGTTGTCACCTTTTCTGTTCTGCCTTCCAGGCTGTGTCTCCTCCCTGAAGCTGGCTTCTGCTCACAGACACCAGCTGGAGACTGAAGGAAGGCAGGGCACCCCTTGCAGGTGCAGCCTGTCACCCATGGCACCATTTTGCTCCAGCCTGGTTTGTTCTGCTTCCAGATTCTACCAGATGCCATTAGCCTGTTAAGTCCCAACCATACCACGTCCTCCCCTGGCCCACTGATAATCTTTGTGTTGACTCCAGCAATTTCTCTTTAGCACCTTGCTTTTTTTTCATCACCTGTGTAACCATTGTTCTGCATTAGATTTTCTTGGCTTTGAACATGTAACAAGTTATCTTTTCCTGCTTACACTCTGATGGATATAAACAGTAAGAGGTAAGTAACTGGGTATAGAAAATGAAGCACATACAGTTTTCAAAGAAGGAAATCAGTAGTTCACTTTTGGAAACACTGGCGTTACATTTAAAATACAAAATGTAGGTGACAGCTAAACAAAGGGGCCCAGAACTCATAGCTGATTCTAAGTTATTAATAATGTTTAACCAATAAGATGTTGATGATGCAAATTTTCATTACAATGAAGCAATGAATGGAGAAGAGGAATTTAGACTGAATTCTGAATAATTTGAGGGGTTGATTATTATTGGAAGGGCCAGTAATAGGACCCAAGGAAGCTTCCATTTTTCTGGTTCCATATTAAAATAACTAGAATGTATAGAGCATGTCCATCATTTGTCTCCCATGTCACATACACTACACTGTTACATAAAATGAAACATAAAATGAAACATGATATTGGAACACAAAGCTTACAAACCATGGGCACTAAGAAATTACAGAAAGACAGGCAAGATTAATTCCATCTTAATTGTAGAATAAATGGGTCCCACTGGTCTGAAACATATTTTGTTTCTGTTCCCTGGGATAAGGCGAGGGCTGTACATGCCAGTAATCAGATTCCAGTGAACTGTCCAACCCTGTCCAAGGCCAGAGCGGCTGAAATCTGGTTCATTGTCTTCTAGCTATACTGTGTGCCTTGGTTCAGAGCTCCTTTTTTGTTACAGCAAAGGAAACTTTCTACAAAACCTCACCAGTTGGAGCTAAGTGTTCACCTAATATATGTGGGCTAGCTTTCTGTCACTGTAACAAAGTACCCCAGGAAAATAGCATTTTAAGTAAGAAAGATTTGTTTGGGTTTATAGTTTGGGAAGTTCATGTTTATGACCACACGGCTCCATTATTGCTTTTGGTCTGAGGTAAAGCAGCATATTATGGTAGGAGTATGAGGTGGAACCAATCCATTATCTTAAAAAAAAAAAAAGTAGTAAGAGGGGTGGGAGAAGTGTCTCATACTCTGCCTTTGAGAGCATGCTTTCCATGTCACATGGCCTCACCTGCCTAAAGTTGACAGACTTCCCAAAAGTACTACCCTGGAGACATTTAATACATGGGACTTTAAAGGACATGCAATATGCAAAGTGTGGTAATATGGACAAATGTATATATACCTCTACAAAGGCTTTGAGAAAGGCAGAACCAATGTTGATGTTTGCAAACCTTAGTTATAAGCTCTGCTATTGGTGATTGAAGGCTTTCAGGAAACTCTGGGTATGCTGAGTTTATGAGAAGGAGCCTCTGAGAAGAGTTTCTCAAAGCTTTGTTCTTAGACTGCATATAACAGAAACCATTACAAGAAAGCAAATTCTAGGACATTCCATTAAAACCCCAAAATTCTAATCTGCAGGAATAGGATCCAGGGCTTCAATCTTGCACTGGCATTTTGAGAGCAAGTTAGTGTTATGCATATTAAAAGTAGAAAACAGCTATTCTAGGAATATCAGTTCATCCAAAGAGCTCAGACTCTACTTTAAAGGATTGATGGTCTTACTTATGAACATTGAAGGAGGACACAAATGTCTTTGGAATTTCTTAAGTTGAAACCAAACCTGGCAGCAGCCCAGATTACTCCCTCATATGCCTTTGCTTTGAAGAATTGGCACTGTGCTCATGCCCTATGGGACACCAGCTCCAGTTGCTATTGTTTTGAGCCTTTATTTGTTTAGTTTTATTTTCTACCATTGGCATTGAAATGAACAGAACAGAAGAGACCAGAAGCCCTGACCTTGACACCACTACTGACACTGTGCCTGTCTCCAAGTAGGCAATCAGCATATATTTTCTTTTGAATAAACACAGAGAGATAGACTTCTAATGGACAATTCAGAATTAGGAGAATTGCTTGTCTCCTTTCTAATTTGCTTATGTGATGATTGTTCTTAATTATAGAGATGTCTGGGATGAAGCTTGTTTTGGTATTAAGTCTGAGCATGTTCAGAAGTCATTTATACAACTTTGAATTTATGACTTAGAGCCTTTTCTTCATTCTGTTCTGCCCTCAATACATGTAACCAATGACCTCTCTTTACAGCATTCAGCAGCATAGTCTTAGCAGTTTCTGGAGAGTACTTTCAGATCTGGAGGCATAGAAATCACACACACACACACACACACACACACACACACACACACACCTAGGAGAATAAGAAGAATGTTCAGGCATATAATATGATAAATCTTTAAAGAGTAAAGAACAATAAATGTTCTTTGTTTCACTATTTTAATTACTGATTTTGAAAGAGGACCCCACCCCAGCCCCCACCCCAGCCCCCACCCCTGCCCCAGAAAGCACTATGTTTACTTAGTGTCTCTGACACTCGCTGAGCATCCGCCCTGTGCCTTTCTAAAACCCATGCATGCCTAGAGGGAGGTGAAACATCCATTAATCCTGGAAGATATTTGTCTTCCTTTCTTTTGACATTTTATTGCCCTTTAACTCATTTGTGAAAGATATCAAAGCACATCCAGACTGGGGAATACAAGGCCTTTTCATTAAAATGGTAGATCTCTTTGTCCTTCCCTATAGGAACACTTTGATCAGTACACAAGGAAAGATTTATGAAGAAAGTAATAGGTAATTTAAAATCAATAGATTAAAATACCACGGAAATAACATCCCAGTGTCATTTAGGGAGATAAAATTATTTCTAAGACAATGTTATAAAATTATTCTTAGTCAAAACATTAGCAAGACCACAAAAGGAGGAATATCTCCTTGAGTGACATGGTCAATCACGGTCATGTGTAATTCAGGAAAATAAAGAGATTTTTTTTTTCTTTTTGCTCTGCAGGATAGAGAAAGAAATGACTGGGTGTTCTTTGTCCTCACCAGGCTTAGTTTTTGTAAGAGAGTTAGTGACCAGACATGTAGAAGAACTCTAGTTACAAAGATAGAGTAGACTTTGTCATATTCAGTGGCTTTAAAATTAGACATGTATATCTTGGGGGATATAGGGGAAAACAGGACTGAAGCCCTGACAGCCAGAAGAAAGAATGGAAACAGGTAACCTCAGGAGGTAGGAGTTACAGGGACCCTATAGAAAATACCAGAAACCTGGGTGGTGAGAGACTTTCAGAACCCAAAGGGCAGTACCTTAGATGAAATGCCCTGCAGTGGGGAGAGGAAACTTGTAGAGTCCACCTCCAGTAGAAAGACAGGGGCATCGAGTGGAGGGATGGGGTTGCCATCCCACAGTCAGAGACTCTGACCCAGAACTGTTCCTATCGAAAAGAACTGCAGGGACAAAATAGGAGAAAAAGCTGGGGAAAAGGAGGTTCAGTGACTGGTCCAAATTGGGATCCAGCTCAAGGAGAAGTTCCAAGACCTGACACTATTGCTTATGCTATGGTGTGCTTACAGAGAGGAGCCTAATATGGCTGCCCTCCAAGAGACCCAACAAGCAGCTAAAAGGGCCAGATGCATATACTTACACCCAACCAATGGAGAGAAGCTGGGGTCCCCTGTGGTGGAATTAGGGAAGAGCTGGAAGGAGCTGAGGAGGAGGGGGTGACCTCATATGTAGACCAGCAGTCTCATGTAACCTGGATCCCAGAGATCTCTCAGACACTGAGGGACCCATCAGACAGCATACACCAGCTAATATGAGGCCAGAAACACATATACAGCAGAGGACTGCCTGGTCTGGCCACAGTGAGAAGACACACCTAACCCTTGAGAGACTTGAGGCCCCAGGGAGTAGGGTGGGGGTATGGAGGTAGGGAAATTTTCTGGAGGTTGGGGAGGAGGTATGGAATGAGGAACAGGCAGAGGGTGGACCAGAAGGGGATAGGGATTGGACTATGAATAAAGAATAAAAAAAAATAGATGTGTGACTGATCTAGGATATTTATAACTATTCATTTATTTTTAATTTTTTAAAAAGATTATGTGTTAATTAGGGTACACTTACATGACATTTTATTTTTATTTCTTTTTATGGTATTGGTTCATTTATTTAGAGAGGAAAAAAACTACAAATGTGGGAAAATGTGAGAGAAAATAAAATTGTGTGTAATCACATAGACTGAGGTAAACACTGCTATTTTATCATACTGCTTTATAGCATACATTTCCTTCTCTATGTAAATATGTAGTTTGTATATGCATGAATATGTAAGTATATATTCACACATTTTAAACTTGTGTGTATAAACTGCTGGCACATAAATGTAAATGCGATTATCTTTATAGACTCTACAGGTAACAATCCAGGCCTAGTTTCTATAAAGTAGTGTCTCAGACTCAAGAACTGGCTGAGAAAAACAAACAAACAAACAAAAAAATCAAAAACAAAAAAACAAAAAAACCCTACTCCTCTGCCCTTGTAGAACTTATCTGGATATGAGACAGAAACTTTCAATGCCACACATCACAATGATGTATGTCCTAATTTCAGCTTCCTCAATGGTCTCATGGTTTTTCCTATGGAGAGTTTGTGTTCAGGTACATGGTCACTTTCTTCCTCAGTTCTAGTCTCTTCTTTATCCCACTCCATCTTGGATAGTATAGCTACTGGTCTTCATGGCTTCCGAGAGCAAGATTCAGCATGCACTGCCTGGGGACGTCCCAGGATCAGATGGGAGCTGACAAAGTCTCAGTATTTTCTACTACTTTTGAAAGAGGCTGAACACCCCTGAAGAGAGTGACCATCTGATCACATTGCTAAGCTGTTTCAGTTCAGACTCACATACTCCGCTCCATGCTGCAAAGCATGTGAGTCACTGAAACATCATCTTTATCAGGGGGCTGAGCATTTCACTCTTACAAACATATTCACTGGAGGCATTAAACCCAACACTGGTGGTGCGGTCTGAACATCCCCTTTAAGAACTTATATTTCTCTATCTTACATTTTGTATGGTATTTTCATGGCTGTAAGGTCAGGACTCAAACAGCTGCCTAAAAGTTCTATCCCATATCATACCTCCCCTTCTGCCATCCCTGTTAATTTTTTTCCTTTTGTTTATCCTGCCTGTGGTCAGAGTAGGTCCTTTTCATGATACAGTGTTATGTTGGTGACATAAGTTACTATCGCATTCAGAAATGCATGCTATATAGCACAGAAACATGAAAGTGGATTCTGAAAGTCCTACCATGCATGTATATTGAGAGGAAGAAAGCCTGGCATGAGCCTCTGGGCCTCCCTCCTCTTTCACTAACTGCTCCGTACCAAACTTAACTCTTTAATTCTTATAATGATACTGACCCTATGTCACTAGATTCTTCCAATTCACACTCTTACTGACCAATGACTATTTCCACAAATGTAGTTTCTTATACTGGGATGTTTCTTGTCTACATGGTTGAACCCAAATTCTCTAACCATGCTGAGTAATCAAAACTTAAGCTAATACTAGTATTGAAGAGTTATCACATCTTAGACAAAATTAAATATATGCAACACCAATACAACAAATAGATCCTATCCACATGTCTAATTTCCTGAGTGAGGCAGCCATCTTATTACCAGACATTTAGGCATAGGTATCAGATATTCAGATATCCAGCTTCATCAGCCTATTTCCAAAATAAATTAGGAGAAAGAAAATTATAGGGAAAATAATTTACTTACAGTTTGGACAAACCACAGAGAGAAAGAACTTAAATTTTCTCCACTGTGCTTAGAAAAGTTTTGTATTTATAGATAACATGAGATGATAGTAAGAATATATGTAGATATATCTGCGAATCAAAGGATAGCCATTTCCTAAGGGTTCCTTGACTGGGCCTCAGGCTGCCTACCTTGTCTCTTCTCTCAGCACATTGCCTCTTTCTCAGCAAACAGGGTATATTATATTTTGGGGAGTTTTACTGTTACAATCCTATAAGTCCTTTTTCCTCATTGTCAATTCTAAACTTCTCATGAGCTACTGTTCAAACAATTCTATGTGCATGCATATGGTATGTGTGCTCATGGGAGTTTGAAAACACACACAAACACACACAGACACACACACACACACACACATGCACACATTTATCTAGGAGAAGAGGAGAATAAACAGAATGTTCAGGCATACAATATGCTAAATCTTTAAATAGTAAAGAACAATTTTACCAAAGGAAAAAATAGGGACAAAACTGATAAAAATGTGCATAATTTATATTACATTCATATTATAAATTTTACCATTCAATAGTCAGGTAAATATTAGCTTCATGCATTTCTCTAACATAATGTTTTGGAGACTTGTACATGCATACAACTGAGTTCACACAGTCGTTTTTCACATTTTCAAAAAATTAAGGCTTTTATTACATTTGCTTTATAAAATTCATGTTATTCCTTTGTTGAATTCTGTATAATGAAATTCAATTTTACTTTATGCATCTTCCTGTTATCAACCATGTTTAAAAGTCTCATTCAGAGGCTGCATCCATATTATAAACATTTCATCACATTTCTTTTGTTTGAAAATTCTTTGTTTCCCTCATTTCCATTTCAAAGCTTTGCAGTCATCCACATACAGCAGGATTTCCCTGCTTCTTGCTTAGTCCTTGCTCTTAGCATGTTCTCATGAGTAGAAATGCTACATCATAGGATGTCAAGTTTGAACCTCACAAAATGGGTCTCAACTCCAGATAGCAATGTATCATTTTCTATGGAATTGATAAAGCTAATGAAATAGTTATCTCTACTAAGTAAGGTCTGTGTGGATTAACATGGTTGCAGAGAGAAACAGTATCTTAAACTGACTTGATAGAATCCATCCTTTAAAGGTACAAGAGTAAGAAATTGGCATTGTTTACTAATAACAGGATTTGGCTTATAGATTTCCTCCAGTAGAATCACAATAAAACAGGAGACATTTAACTATGAACATCAATGTCTCAGCTTCATAGTCTTACAAGGTTGTAGGTCTAATCTTTTTTCAAAGTCCATTTTTAATGATGGTTCTTAAAGGCTTTACCTCCCTTTTAGCCCACCACCCACCAGAGGTAGCAGGAAAGAAAGGATACAGGGGAAGTGGACCTGTTTAGAATTAGTTCTTTGGAGCAATTTGCAACTGTGTTATTAGGAAATCCGTAGTTCAGTTCATAGAAATCAGTAGCAGCAGCTTGGTCTACTCACAAACACTTTATGTATATACTAGCAGTCTACTTCGTTAGAGTCAGGAGAACAAACACGAATCAGCAACACTGGCACTACCTCGCAGAGACAGTCAGGCCTTAGCCTCAGCACTAGTCATCAGGAGGGACCAGGAGGGATGCCAGAAAAAGTTCTTACCTGTGCATCTCTCAGTAAATCGAAGATCAGCAAAGAGGGGAGACCAACAAGCCTTGAACAGCTAGTACTATAAGCAAGCCAAGCTCAGCCTCTGCCTTAGTCAGGGTTTCTATTCCTGCACAAAACATAGTGACGACCAAGATGCAAGTTGGGAAGGAAAGGGTTTATTCAGCTGACACTTCCAAATTGCTGTTCCTCACTAAAGGAGATCAAGACTGAAACTCAAGCAGGTCAGGATACAAATACAGGAGCTGATAAAGAGGCCATGGAAGGATACTACTTACTGGCTTGCTTCCCCTGGCTTGCTCAGCTTGCTCTCTTATAGAACCCAGGACTACCAGCCCGGGATGGTGCCACCTACAATGGGCCCTCCCCTCTTGATCACTAATTGAGAAAATGTCTTACAGTTGGATCTCATGGAGGTATTTCCTCACCTGAAGCTCCTTTTCCTGTGATAACTCCAGCTTGTGTCAAGTTGATACACAAAACCAGCCAGTACATTGAATTCTACTTATATTCCCTCCAAATACCATGTATCCTCCACAGATCTTGCCTCAGCCTGTACCTTACCTTAGCATGTGTGTCTGTCTCAGCTGACAATACTTTGCTAATGCAGCCTGTGGCTGCAGAAGTGGCAAGAAATTATAACAGCACCAGAAGTTTCTTAGTGTATTTCTCTCTATGAAGTCCCAACAAGTGAAGCTTAACTGCACAATGTAAGGCAGACCAAGACATGTGTGACATTAGCAAAGAATCCTTCATCACATATCCTTGCACATGCTTGTTTTAGTAGAACATCCTTTCACTAGTGTCTGCTTTAGCCAAATGTTCCTTCATGAGTCTGTCATAGCCTTTCACCTATGTCCACTTCAACTTAATATTCCTTGTGTTTGCCCCGGCAAAACACCATCCAGCTGACTTTCCAAAGAACACTTAAGAAGGGTAACTTATCATTGTGTACTGTTGTGACTCTTGGGAAGAATAAATAGATTCTGCCAGAGGTCTGTGCATATCTAAGAGCATTTGCTACAAGAGCCATTTTCCCCTGTGGAGATGAGGTGGACACCAGTGAAAAGAGAAGCCATCTACTTGTGTTGGTGGTTGGCATGCACCTCCTGTGTGATGCCATGCTATGCTGATGCAGTGTGATGATGTCTGTATCTCGGATATTCATTTGATCATCCTAATAGTGGGTTGATGATCTCATTTCTAATCCTTTTCCTTCCTTTGTCTTTGGTGTTGTGGATTTGGTTTAATGCTAGCATTATGTTAATTCTGTTCCCCAAATTATAGGAGAATCCAAATGTAAGATGCTGAGAGTCCCTACCCCAGTTGGTTCTGACTGGTAAATAAAGTTGCCAGCTGCCAATGTCTGGGCAGGGAGAAAGAAGCAGCACTTTAGGATTCGCAGGCAAGGGGACCAGAGAGGAAGGAGGATTTAGAATAACCATGCCTGGAAAAGGGATAAGATCCACACTTGCGAGCTACAAAAGAGAGCATAAAGATCATGTAACAGCCAGGGAGGAGCAGACCCAGAGTGCTGTCCTCATCAACCCTGTCTCAGGCAGTGAAGATGGAGTATAGATTTTAGTAAGTAATAACTCAGGAGTATCAGAGGGGAGGTGTTAGCAATGTGGAAGTTTGGGAGTGGCCCAACCATTGAACTGTTTGAGGCATATTAAAATAGAAGGGTGTGTGTGTATGTGTGTGTGTGTGTTTCATTTGGGAACTCAGAACAATAGGGTGGGTCCGTGTCACTACTGCTGGGCAATTTGATCAGGATTGATCACTTACTGTAACCTTTGGTATTGAATTTCATTTTCTATAATCAAACTGATGGCTTGTCTGATGTTTCATCAGTGTTTTAATTTCTTTAAGTTGTTTTCCAAGTTTCTGCTATGTTTTGCCTTCCCAATTTTTTAAAACTTTGGTGGAGTAAGTAAGATTTACATAATTCTGCAGTCACTTGTGCATCAGTGACACTGAACATTAACTGGTGCAGTTTCATGCTACCTTTGCATGATTTCTCTTGCATTCAGTGAAGTGATTCAGGGAGAAATCGTTTACCTTTGAGGAGTATGTAATAGTGGGCACTGTCATGTTCTGCAAAAATACAATATGGTTTAGAATCATTTATGCAGTGAACACTGTAATCTGATAATGTCTCATTTTAAATTTGTCAAGATCAGAGGGTGTCATGTTTTTAAAAGATACCACTGGGACAAAACATTGCTTTTTAGAAATATATAATTATTTTATTAATTCGTTGAGAATTTCATATATACTTGTAATACATTTTGATTATATCCTTCCCAACACAACCACCCAATCTCAAGCACATGTCCTCCATATATAGGTACATAACACACTAAGTCCAGTCTGTGCTTCCTATATGCTTATAAGTGGGGAATTATCCACTGGAGAATGGCTAAACTACCAGGCATCACATCTTTCAAACATACAGACTCTCACTCCCCCAAGAGCCTGCAACTCTCAATAGTCTTGCAGCTAGGTGTAGGGACTCATGAGCACCTCCCTCCTCTTTGCTGGGATGTTGAATGGCTTGCTCTTGTGTAGGTCTTGTGTGGAAAACAGAGTTGCTATCATTTATGAGTGAAGAATTCCTGTCATATCCAGAAGACACTGTTTTGCTCTGGTCTTCCCTGACCTCTGCCTCTTACAGTCTATCTGCCTCCTCTTCTGTAATTTGCTGTGAGATATATATATATATATATATATATATATATATATATATATATCCCTTTTGTATCTGAGCATTCCACAGACACTTATTGCCTAATTACTGTCCAGTGCACAAAGAAATTTCTTTAATACAGTCTGAGAGGTTTATTCATCTATTGGTGTAGATATATGGATTTAGAGAGACTTTTAATACTATATCAACTATCAACTTAAGAAAATAATAGTAGTAGGTTCATCCCAGGGCTTATTAGCTTCTCAGACTTGGGTTTTTAGCCAGATTTATAGTACTAGCCATGATATTTTTCCTCCTGGAGAGTAAAAATTCTAAACAGAAAGCATCCAGTTATCTTCCAGAGCAAATGAAAACCGATGAGTTTAAATGACTGCTGAATAATTGCATTACATTTGTTGATTGATTAATTGTGTGTGTGTGTGTGTGTATACTCCACAACACACATGTACACACTATTCATATGCAGGGGTCAGATGACAACCTGGGAGGGCTGCTTCTATCCTTCCACCATGTGGATTCCAGGGATTGAACTTAAGTAGTCAGGCTTGTCAGCAAATGCATTTACCTGCTGAGCCATCTTACTTATCCAGAGTTGATTATTTTAATTAAAGCAATTATTTTTAATGGTCTTTCCCAAGATCCAAATTTTAAAATCTATTTTTATATCATCAGCATTATCTAGTAGGCTAATGTTAGCAATAATAAAGCACCTTACTCCCTGGGAGTTCTACAATCTTTTCAGAAATAATTGGTTAACTATGATCCCTTTCCAAAAATATAGCATTTTCAGACTTTTTTCACTTGGCTGTCCTCTGAGAGACTCCACCCAGTAGCTGACTCAGACAGATTTAGACACCCACAGCCAAAGAGTAGATAGAGATTGGGAACTTTTATGAAGGATTAGAAGGAAGGATTGAAGCTCCTAAGGAAATAGGAACTCCACAGGAGACCAAGAGAGTCAGCTAACTTGGACCCTTGTGGCTCTCAGAGACTGAACCATCAACCAAAGAACATGGTTCACTGGCTGAACCTAGGCCTCTCTGCACATATGTAGCAGATGTGCAGCTTAACCTTAATATATGTCCCAAGCAACTGGAGTGGGGACTCTCCAAAATGCTGTTGCCTGTATGTGGGATATGTTCTTTAGCTGGGCTGCCTTGTCTGGCCTCAGTGGCAGAGGATGAACCTAGCCTCAAAGAGACTTGATGTGCCTAGGTGAGTGGACTTCTACTCTCTCAGAGGAGAAGGGGAGGGGAATGCGGGAAAGGATTGTGGGAGGGGGTGATCAGGAGGGGTGGCAATGAGCAGCATATAAAGTGAATAAGTAAAAATAATAATAGTAAATAAAAAATTAAATTAAAAAAGTTCTATGTAAAATCACAAATGCATTCATACCTTTTATGTTTCTTAATTCTTTATCAACTGGTTTTCCAAAGAAATTTAAAATATTATTTTTCATGAAGAGAAAGGACAATACCTGGTTTAAGCTTCACTAGCCTACTTCAGAATCCAATAATAGTGATGTGAGCATAAAAAGTATGTAAAAATGTTTATAGGTCTTTCTTTGTGATCAAAAAAGTTTAGCAGACATTCAAATACATTGTTTCATTTGTAATAAACTTTTAAACATTAAATGATAAGCTTGACCGTGCCTTCTTTGATCAATTATGCCAATATTGCTTCTCACATCATGGAACTTCCGTTGTCATTTGCTCAGCAAAGATTTTCCTCTTGATCAACACTCTCTCCAATTTCATATTACAATTCCATATAAAAACTTTCATCTTTGAATCACCCCTCCTGTGAAGATGCCTTTTTTTATTACTGTTCACATGAGGCCTCCCATTCTTTTCAAATAACCTTGGAGATTTTAGTTATATACGGGACATTCTGATACCATGTTTACTCCTGACCAGTTTAAACTCAAAATATTAAACTTCAATGATCTCCACAGTTGGTTGAAGTTTTTAGAAAATTGATTCCTCACGTGATTGTGGTAGGCTTCTGAAGACTGTTCCAAGCTTCGCTACCTGCCTAGGTCTTTCCCATGGGATTTCCCATGACATGGCAGTTGTCTTGCCTCAATATGAGTGGTCCAAAAATCTAGTGAAAGAGATAGCTTCCATCTATCAAGAGAGAATCAAGATTCTATAAAAATGTAAATAAAGAAGAAAATGCGATTGAGGCTCTGTTTATAGTTTATCCACCCTTTAAAAAAAAAAGGCAAAAAATTATCAAAGGTATAGGAAAACAGATATAAATACAATAGTAAAAATAAGACTAATGCATTAGTAGGCAACATACAAGAAGATATATAAAGTGATAGAAATTCTTACCATGTCTCCTAGTTTTACTTCCTATTGGTATGATAAAATGCCATGATAAAAGCAACCTCCAAAGGGAGAAACAATTTGCTTTGCCCCCAGTTACTATTCATCACTGTAGGAAAGTCAAGGAGGAAGTTTGGAGCATCTTGTCACATGTACTGTCAAGAGCCAAGAGAGCAGTAAATGCATGTGTGCCAGCACTCAGCTTTCGTTCTCAAGTCTTACATAGTGCAGCACACAAACTGAGAATGGTGCCATCCACAGAGATGGGCAAGCCTCCCTCCACCTATTCATATAGTCAAGAAATCATCATAGACATGTGCAATGGCCAATGTGATCTAGAGAATGCATTGAGACTCCCTTCCCAGATGATCCTGGATGGAGTTGAGTTGATAATTGTTCTAGTTAGGGTTTTACTGCTGTGATCAGACACCATGACCAAGGCAAGTTTTTGAAAAAATAACATTTAATTGGGCCTGGCTTACAGGTTCAGAAGTTCAGTCCATTATCATCAGGGTAAGAGCATGGCAGTATCCAGGCAGGCATGGCACAGGCAGAGCTGAGAGTTCTATGTGTTCATTCAAAGGCTGCTAGTGGAAGACTGACTTCCAGGCAACTAGGGTGAGGATCTGACACACCTATTCCAACCAGGTCACTCCTATCCCAACAAGGCCACACCTCCAGATGGTGCCACTCCCTGGTTCAAGAATGTACAAACCATCACAGTAATAGAAACTAATTATTATGCCATACTCACCCAAACTATAAAGTATGTTTTGGAAACAACAAATTCTTTTCAGATGATGATTTATAAAGCATTAAAAAATTTGAGAGTCTTAGACTTATTAAAGAGTTGATATTCTTTAGGAAGATTTCAGGATTTAGGTCTTGGGTTAAACTTCATCTGTAAAAACCTGATGTGATAGTGACCAGTTATGTGCTGGTGAAAGGGCTAATGAGAGACTGAAAAGCATAAAGTGCTTCAGTTCACAGGAGCAGTAAAAATTATGTTATCCAGGAAAAAAAATTCTGACTATAACCATTCACACATTTGAGAATAAAACTGCAAAGCAATGAAAGGTCATTAAAAGACCTAAATAGATGAAAAGCCTTACACTTGTTTATGATTAGAAAATGTCAGCATCATGCAATACCACAATGTTTTTCAAATTATGCAGTAAACATTTTTGCCAACTGGTTCTTCTTTATAATTAAAAGGGTTAACTCTAAAATTTACATGTAAAAATGGGTATAACAAATAAGTAATTTTCGATGATAAAGTAGAGAGATTTAGTGAGTTACCTAGACTATAATAATAAGCACTAGGAGAATATCCACTAAGTAAATGAAAAACCTTGAGGGAAATAGATTTTATAATATGTTTAACTGACAAAGCATTAAGAATTACTTTAAATCAACAACACAATGGAAATGTAAACAATTTTCAAAATAGGAATCCCAGCATGGTAACATATGCATTATAAACTTTAATGGAAATTAAAGTAAAAACCACAATTATTACCATTCTGTCTCCTTCAGCAACAATTGACACAACTAAATATTAGCAGAAATTTGGTGATCTATTTGCAAATCTGCAATTCACTTGGTGCCAAAAGGTAAAACCATTGCTAGAGAATAAGTTAGCACTACCCAATGAACTGACTGTGCTCTTGTAATACAACCATGAAGTTCTATGTGTGGATGAAGTCATAACATATATGAATGTTCCACTGAAGCCTCAGTTTTTTGAGACTATACCATAATTACATTTGTGCCTTCTCTTTCCTCTTTCCAAAATCTTCCTTATACCTCTCCTGACTCTCCTTCAAATTTATGGCCTCTATTTTCACTAATTAACTGATATTGAGAACATTTAAATTGCTTAACACTGAAAATATAAATCTAAGTATTGTAATTATCACATGAGTATAAGCAGTATTTTAAAAGAATAAACATCAAACATTGAAATTTCTAAATATTACTGATAGAGTATTCAGTGAAAAATATGTAACAAAATAAAATGCAATGTTTTTGTGTCATTTCTATGAAGTACAACAATCAGCAAAGAATACATTATGGGACTCACATCTAATTATGAAGTAAAAGAATTGGAAGAAACCTGAAATTGATGAGCACTAAATTCACAAAGATGTTATTTATTGCCATTTTGAAAGGTGTTATCTATTGCCATTTTTGGGGGGTTAGAATGTGGTTCACATGTATGACCACTGGCTTTCATTGTATTAGTGTAGAAGGTAGAACTGAGTGGTCTGTTATTGGGAGTACTGTCAGTAGAAGGGATTAATGTAGTTTCCATGGGAGCTCAGGTTGGTCCCTTTATTAAACAAATAAACAAACAAACCATATAAGCAAAGCCAGAACTACAACGCTTGTACCTGGCTGTTCTTTGGCTTCTTGTCGTCTCTCCTGTGCACATCCATGATGCTCTCCATTATGATAATATATAGCCAGAGGGGTTTCACCAGGGATGGAGCCATGCCTTTTGGAGAACTCATCTTCAAATATGTGGGCTAAATAAAAATTTATTTTTTTTACATAAATTACTCAATTTCAGGTATTCTTCTGTAACACTGGAAGTAAATGAATATATCTCTTTAGAAAGAGAAAAAGGAAATGTAATTCTACATGGTCTTTGAGGAAGAAAAGTAGATCTGAACAAAACTAAACAAAAAAAAATCTAGTAAAATTTAATGAAGGTATAATGTATTCAAACAACCAGAGAAATGGCTATGGCTAGGTGGTAGATAAGTCCATGCTGTTATTTCAGTGCTATAGTCTTTCCTTTTATGTAAAATAATCCACATGTTTAAGAAGTTAATCTTTTTTGTTGTCCATTTCCAATATCATGTTTTGTGATTCACAGCTGTGCTAATTTACACCTCAAATCCCTCATATCTAACAGTTGACAGTCTCTTCCTTCAGTATGATCTGCCAGTTTGATTCCATATTGCTACTAACAGTGGCATCAGTGTATTTCCTTCTCCAGTAATTCCTCAATATCGGCAACATCAAGCCTGTACCTCTGCTCCCAGCTTTTAAGACCATTTAGCATCTGCCAAAGCATTTTTTTCACAACTTTCTTTCCACAGGAGCTCTGTGATTTAATAAAGCACACTGTCTCCAGTCCTTACTTTACCTACATTGCAAATCCTTTCTTTTATCAAGGCACATTTCACAGATATAATGCAATGATTCTTCTCTGATCATTTCATCTTCTTCAGAACTTGTATTATCTTTTCTAGAACTAAGAAATAACTTATTTTCTTTTGCCTTAACCACAGATCCAAACACAATCACTCTTAGGAAATCCTTATTCCATGATGCTTAAATGGCACATACAGACAATCCTGAGCTCGATCTCTCTCTCTCTCTCTCTCTCTCTCTCTCTCTCTCTCTCTCTCTCTCTCTCTCTCTCTCTCTCTCTCTCTCTCTCTCTCTCTCTCTCCCCTCTCTCTCCCCTCTCTCTCTCCTTAGTTTTAGCTTTGCCATTTTTCTCCTTTCATCTTCAAACAACTATTATTTAACTAGTCCATAAGCAGTCCTTCTGCTGTTTCTGTTTTTATCTTTTCAGTGGTAAGAGGGTCTACAAAATTTTTCCACAATTACACACATTTATAGAATGCTTTATGATCATAGCTAGTCACTATTACCTCCTTTCTCTTCTGCTCTTGTCATTTCCCTACTTAAAATCTGGTCCTACTCTCATCCCTATCTCTTTTTATTTTTGTTTTCTGCATCTTGCACAGTCAGCTGTTGTGTCTTTGTGATGATGTTGGTAAAGTCACACCTAAAAGACAGAGATTTCTAGTGTTCATCTTCATCTGTCAACACTTGAATTCTCTGTATCCCTTCTTGCATGATGTTCTGTAGCCTTGGAAGGAGTGATGTAGATGTCTCCATTAGTACTGAGCACTTAAGACCTACTTATCCTCACCACTTTAATCAGTTGTAAAACTCCATAATATCTGCTCATTGTTCACTGGCAATACTTTTGACTAATAAATATGAATATTTAGAAGCCAGTTTGGCCAATTATCTACTTAGCAAAACAATGGAAGTGTAAGAATTGTCCCTTAGGCTATGGCATTTTCAAGCCATAAGTTTTTGGCCAGGTTTAAAGTACCTGTTATGTATTCTTGTCCGTGGACCAGGTCTCATAACCAGTCCAGAGCAGAACCTTTGTATAAGCTATTCTAACCCTATAGGTGGAAAGTTAGAAATCATGGTGTCAAGCTTATACAGATTTGTAAAACTATAGCTTCATATTTGTAGAATTAAATACTTTTCTTTAGCAGGATTCTGACCCCTTTATTTCCTGTGAGAATATTTTCGTTTACTTTAAATCAGACATCTAGTAGTTTTCTATAGTTCCTGTAATGTCTCAAATCTTAAACTTGATCAAAGGAGCCTGTGTGGACTCTGGCATCAGAACTGAGGCCACCTTTCCCTATGATGCAAACGTGTGTCTTTCCAACAGAGTCTACCAGAGAAAACCAAAATCAACCAAAATGGGGAGTTGTGGAGCTTCATCCAAATGGAAGATTGTAAGAGCCAGAAGGTCACCATGTTTGCTTTAAGATATATTTAGGAGGAGGCTATATCTAGAAGGTCTCACAAATCCAAACATGAACTAAGCAAGGACAATACCAACAGGCATTTCAAAGTAGATAAGAAAAACATGAGTCCTAAACTGTACTCAAAAACAAACAAATGAAACAACAAATAAGAAAACAAAATAACAACAACAACAAACTCCAGATAACTAAGGAATGCTGAAAGTGGGAGAAATAGTCTTCTCCAGGAAAGAGCACACCAACCAGTTGATTTTCTACAACTAAATAGTCATCACTGAAAAAACACATACAAGTACTACACAGACTGAACAGTGTATATCCCTAAATATATAAAATATAATCATATATATATATAAACATATCTGCATGCAATAGCAATTAATGAAAAAAGGAACATGAATGTGAACAAGGATGTGTATATGGTGTTGGGAAACCCTGCTAATAAGCTCTTAGTCCATCATTACTGGACAGCACCCTGAGCTTGGTGCAAAATGGAGGACACCCTTTTCCAGCAGGGGCTTCCTCTTCTCTGACTGACCTTATCTGGGTAGACTGACTCCACATCTTCTACCTGAGAAATGTTGCTGAGTCCTTGGTGAATTTACAGCTTCAACTTCCTTTCTCAGTGATGATAAGAACATGCCCAGCAAGCACCTGGAATGCAAATGAGGCATTCCCAGTACCTTAAGCCTCAGCTACTCCTCAGCTACTTGCTTCCCTGGCCTCTGGGATGAAGAAAAAGCCATCCAGAGAACCCTCATCATGGCATCCATTCCATTCGCAGACACCAAATCTGGACACTCTTGCTGATGCCAAGAAGAGCTTGCTGGCAGGAGCCTAGTATGGCTGTTCTATGAGAGACTTTGCCAGCACCTGACTAAGATAGATGCAAAAACTCACAGCCAACCATTGGACTTAGCCTGGGGACCTCAGCGGAAGAGTTAGGGGAAAGGACTGAAGGAGCTGAAGGGACTGCAACCCCATAGAAAGAACAACAGAATCAATTAACCAGAGCTCTTAGGGACCAAACCACCAATCAAAGAGTATACATGGCTCCTGCTACATATGTAGCAGAGAGAGGACTGCCTTATCTTACATCAGTGGAAGGGGAGGGGAGGGGCTTGGTCCTGTAGAGGCTTGATGCTCAGAGAAGGGGGATGCTAAAGGGGTGAAGAGGGAGTGGTGAGTGTGTGGGAGAGTACCCTCTTAGAAGCAAAGGGGAGAGGGAGGGTATGGGGGGTTGGAAGGGGGATAACATTTGAAATGTAAATAAATAAAATAATTAATAAGAGATTTAATTTAAAAAACCCTCAGCCAAAATACATTTACCTGAAAAACCCCTCCCTATTCTCCAAAGCTTACATATCCATTGTTCCCCCTGAATAAAACATACAATCTGTTTCACTTAATATTTTCCTGAGAGTTGTTCCATTAAATGCCGATTAAAAGAGCTGTAACATTAAAATGCTCTAAGAAAACTGCCCCTCCCACCACCTCCCTGCACTCACAGTCAGATGGAGATCCCTCTTACCCACCTATTCTGGGATCTGCTTCATCCTTTCCCACCTGGTGTGCAGTGACACCTGGACACCCCGGGGAGGAAGCAGAACTCAGAAGCACAATAGAAGAGGGACTGAATGGAGGAAAGGGGAGTGAGAAATGTAATTCTAATTAAAAAAAAAAGTTATCATCTGCAAAGAGTGATATTTTGACTTCATCTTTTCCAATTTGTATCCCTTTGATCTCCTTTTGTTGTCGAATTGCTCTGGCTAGGACTTCAAGTACAATGTTGAATAGGTATGGAGAAAGTGGACAGCCTTGTCTAGTCCCTGATTTTAGAGGGATTGCTTCAAGCTTCTCACCATTTACTTTGATGTTGGCTACTGGTTTGCTGTAGATTGCTTTTATCATGTTTAGGTATGGGCCTTGAATTCCTGATCTTTCCAAGACTTTTATCATGAATGGGTGATGGATCTTGTCAAATGCTTTTTCCGCATCTAACGAGATGACCATGTGGTTTTTGTCTTTGAGTTTGTTTATATACTGGATTACGTTGATGGATTTCCGTATATTGAACCATCCCTGCATCCCTGGGATGAAACCTACTTGGTCAGGATGGATGATTGTTTTGATGTGTTCTTGGATTCGGTTAGCAAGAACTTTATGGAAGATTTTTGCATCAATATTCATAAGGGATATTGGTCTGAAGTTTTCTATCTTTGTTGGGTCTTTTTGTGGTTTAGGTATCAGAGTAATTGTGGCTTCATAGAATGAGTTGGGTAGAGTACCTTCTGTTTCTATTTTGTGGAATAGTTTGTGAAGAACTGGGATTAGATCTTCTTTGAAGGTCTGATAGAACTCTGCACTAAACCCATCTGGTCCTGGGCTTTTTTTAGTTGGGAGACTATTAATGACTGCTTCTATTTCTTTGGGGGATATAGGGCTGTTTAGATCATTAACCTGATCTTGATTCAACTTTGGTACCTGGTATCTGTCTAGGAACTTCTCCATTTCATCCAGGTTCTCCAGTTTTGTTGAGTATAGCCTTTGGTAGAAGGATCTGATGGTGTTTTGGATGTCTTCAGGATCTGTTGTTATGTCTCCTTTTTCATTTCTGATTTTGTTAATTAGGATGCTTTCCCTGTGCCCTCTAGTGAGTCTGGATAAGGGTTTATCTATCTTGTTGATTTTCTCAAAGAACCAGCTCCTTGACTGGTTGATTCTTTGAATAGTTTTTCTTGTTTCTACTTGGTTGATTTCACCCCTGAGTTTGATTATTTCCTGCCGTCTACTCCTCTTGGGTGAATTTGCTTCCTTTTGTTCTAGTGCTTTTAGGTATGTTGTCAAGCTGCTAATGTGTGCTCTCTCTAGTTTCCTTTTGGAGGCACTCAGAGCTATGAGTTTTCCTCTTAGAAATGCTTTCATTGCGTCCCATAAGTTTGGGTATGTTGTGGCTTCATTTTCATTGAACTCTAAAAAGTCCTTAATTTCTTTCTTTATTCCTTCCTTGACCAAGGTATCATTGAGAAGAGTGATAGTCAAGATGTTAAATATCTTGGCGTGACTCTAACTAAGGAAGTGAAAGATCTGTATAATAAGAACTTCAAGTCTCTGAAGAAAGAAATTATAGAAGATCTCAGAAGATGGAAAGATCTCCCATGCTCATGGATTGGCAGGATCAACATTGTAAAAATGGCTATCTTGCCAAAAGCAATCTACAGATTCAATGCAATCCCCATCAAAATTCCAAATCAATTCTTCAACGAATTAGAAAGTGCAATCTGCAAATTCATCTGGAATAACAAAAAACCTAGGATAGCAAAAACTCTTCTCAAGGATAAAAGAACCTCTGGTGGAATCACCATGCCAGACCTAAAGCTCTACTACAGAGCAATTGTGATAAAAACTGCATGGTACTGGTATAGTGACAGACAAATAGATCAATGGAATAGAATTGAAGACCCAGAAATGAACCCACACACCTATGGTCACTTGATCTTCGACAAGGGAGCTAAAAATATCCAGTGGAAGAAAGACAGCATTTTCAACAAATGGTGCTGGCACAACTGGTTGTTAACATGTAGAAGAATGCGAATCGATCCATTCCTATCTCCTTGTACTAAGGTCAAGTCTAAGTGGATCAAGGAACTTCACATAAAACCAGAGACACTGAAACTTATAGAGGAGAAAGTGGGGAAAAGCCTTGAAGATATGGGCACAGGGGAAAAATTCCTGAATAGAACAGTAATGGCTTGTGCTGTAAGATCGCGAATTGACAAGTGGGACCTCATGAAACTACAAAGCTTCTGCAAGGCTAAAGACACCATCAATAAGACAAAAAAACCACCAACAGATTGGGAAAGGATCCTCACCTATCCTAAATCAGATAAGGGACTAATATCCAATATATATAAAGAACTCAAGAAGGTGGACTCCAGAAAGTCAAATAACCCCATTAAAAAATGGGGCTCAGAACTGAACAAAGAATTCTCACCTGAGGAATACCGAATGGCAGAGAAGCACCTGAAAAAATGTTCAACATCCTTAATCATCAGGGAAATGCAAATCAAAACAACCCTGAGATTCCACCTCACACCAGTCAGAATGGCTAAGATCAAAAATTCAGGTGACAGCAGATGCTGGCGAGGATGTGGAGAAAGAGGAATACTCCTCCATTGTTGGTGGGATTGCAAGCTTGTACAACCACTTTGGAAATCAGTCTGGCGGTTCCTCAGAAAATTGGACATAGTACTACCGGAGGATCCAGCAATACCTCTCCTGGGCATATATCCAGAAGATGTCCCAACCGGTAAAAAGGACACATGCTCCACTATGTTCATAGCAGCCCTATTTATAATAGCCAGAAGCTGGAAAGAACCCAGATGTCCCTCAACAGAGGAATGGATACAGAAATTATGGTACATTTACACAATGGAGTACTACTCAGCTATTAAAAAGAATGAATTTATGAAATTCCTAGCCAAATGGATGGACCTGGAGGGCATCATCTTGAGTGAAGTAACACAATCACAAAAGAACTCACACAATATGTATTCACTGATAAGTGGATATTAGCCCAAAACTTAGGATACCCAAGATATAAGATACAATTTGCTAAACGCATGAAACTCAAGAAGAATGAAGACCAAAGTGTGGACACTGTGCACCTTCTTAGAATTGGGAACAAAACACCCAGGGAAGGAGTTACAGAGACAAAGTTCGTAGCTGTGATGAAAGGATGGACCATTTAGAGACTGCTGTATCCAGGGATCCATCCCATAATCAGCTTCTAAAAGCTGACACCATTGCATACACTAGCAAGATTTTGCTGAAAGGACCCAAATATAGCTGTCTCTTGTGAGACGATGCCGGGGCCTAGCAAACACAGGAGTGGATGTTCACAGTCAGCTATTGGATGTATCACAGGGCTCCCAATGGAGAAGCTAGAGAAAGTACCCAAGGAGCTAAAGGGATCTGCAACCCTATTGTTGGAACAACATGATGTACTAACCAGAACCTCGGAGCTCTTGTCTCTAGCTGCATATGTATGGAAAGATGACCTAGTCGGCCATCAATGGAAAGAGAGGCCCATTGGACTTGCAAACTTTATATGCCCCAATATAGGGGAATGCCAGGGCAAAAGAGTGGGAATGGGTGGGTAGGGAAGTGGGGGGCGCTATGGGGGACTTTTGGGATAGCATTGGAAATGTAATTGAGGAAAATATGTAATAAAAATATTAAAAATTAAAAAAAAAGAAACAGAGAGAGAGAGTTGCATATCTATAGTCATAAAAAAAATAAAAAAAAATAAAAATAAAGTTAAAAATTAATCTAACCTTGTCATTTTGGAGGACTAAGGAAGTGAGACTACAAGAGTAAACACATTTCTCAAATGGAATAAATGAAAGGAATGAGAAATAAATAAGCTGTAGTTCTGTAACATCGAGAGCAAATAATATCAAAGCGAGCCAAAACTTTGAGCATGTTTGCTAACCTTTTCAGTTTGATAACCTTATTTCTAAAGCTATAAGAGAATAAAATCATAAGAGATTTTTTTTACAAGTACTGCTAATGTGTGTCATTAAGTCTTTATTTTATTTTGAAGTAGGCTTTCATGGCAATGAATGAGAAACCTTATTATTCTGCTTAATATTTAAAAACAAACAAACAAAATATGCGTACACTACCATGCTTGATTCTTTCAGCCCAGCAACCCCAGCCTATCCTGTCCATTCTCTAATCCTTTCTTTAGCTATTTGCCCTGTTTGCATCTGAACTACAATAGTTCTGCCCAGTGTTTGGAAACAACGAATGACACAGCCCTGTTTTCAACACAGAAGGAAGGAGGAAAGACAATCTACACTTCACACTCCACTGTGTTCAGGCTGCTCTGTGTGATTAATGATAATGGCCACTTGCCCAAGTACAAACTCAATTCACAAATAGGATTCAGAAACAACTTATGATAAATGTGAAACATATATTCTTTTTTTTCTTTTGTGGTATATACCTTGTTATATACATAAAATGGAAGGCATTCCTAAATTCCATTTGTACATAATAATGCATGAAATTACAGCTTTAGTAATTCTGTGTATATTGAAAGGAAGTGGATTGATTTAACCAACCAAAGAATGTGGCCATTTTTTTTTTCAGAACCATGAGAATTATGTTTGTTGATATATTTCAGCCAAGAGGGTCTTTTTCCAAAGGAAATATTGTATGTTGTACATTTAGGGCTTCTTCATGGTCATTTGGCTTAATATGAAAGAAAGAAGTTTGCAATTTCCATCCTGGGATACACTCCCCTACTTCTTCATATAGCGTTTATGATGATGAGTTTTAGAATTGAAAGGTTAACTCGATCGAAGAGGAAGTTATCAGTGAAGAATTGGGTCCCTCTGGGAGTGTCACATTTCCTTAAGTCTTCTAAATTGTGCTTTGCCTTCTCTTAGTGAAGAGCCTGCTCCCTGTGACTCATGTCTGTGTATGATAGATGTTTCAGGCTCTCAGTGAGGCAACGGAGAATTCAGTTACCAATGTTTGATATGCATCTGATTGTTCCTCTAATAAACTAAATGTAATTAAAAATAGAGCAGGGCCATCGCATTTTAATATCTTGGAGGCTTCCCCGTGGAAGAGTCAGCAAACAACAAGAGAATGTGAGGATTCAGCTCCCAGGCACCTGCCAGGCTAGCTTCCTCAGGATTAACAGCATTGCATCAGGTTATTAGAGGAAACATAAATACTTTTGAGGCTGTGTGGGTAGTTACGATATCACGTTTTATGATCTTCTCCTAAAATGGAATTACTCATTGTAATTGCTTGCCAGTCACAGGCCAACAAACATGCCAGAAGCAATCCTACATTTTTGGGGAGAGAGGGTTATAAAGGAAAGGCAACTGACCTAGACAATGTCTTTAAGGACACACTATTGCATATTTGTAATTATCGTAACTTGAGGGTTTATGGCACTTTACATCTTCAAGGGTGGCTTGGATAGGCACATCCTTGCACCCTGCAATTTGAAGTGAGCACAGCAGCTATTAAAATTCCCGTGTGAACAAGGAAATGTGATGGGAAGATGTTAAGTGATCTGCTCAAGAGTCTTGCATCTAGTGAGTGCAAAGTTCAGACTGACCTACGACCTTCCTCCTTCACAGCCTGCTCCCTCTGCTGTTCTATGCAGCCCTGCTGAAATACAACAGCAGGCCCAGAGCAAGGACTACTCCTGCGAGGGTACTATTTTCTGTGAAAAAGACTTCCCGAAGACTTCCTCACAGAAGTAAAACAGAGATGGCAATACTATTTGACAAGTGGTCTCAGGTAAGCCAGGGGATGAGAAGTCGGGTCTACGAGAGTTGATTGAAATTGAGGAGCCACTATCTCTATGAGTGTAAGGGAAAATGATGTATGAAGAGACGTCTTTTGATTCTGATGCTGTTACTAACAATTTCTAAGCTTCTTTCAGATGGCATGGTTTATGGAGGGAATGTATGTTGATAGTAACACTAAGTAACTCAGCATGCAGTCAGGAGAAAGAGAATCCTTTGGTTGCATGCTTTCAAATCTCTTTGAAGTTAGCAGGAAATGTGAGGAGTTTCAGTTAGACTTGTAGATGTTGCACTTTGCTAGACCAAAATGAGTATTCTGGCTGAGATTCGGATTGCAACTAGATAGTACAGAAAGGCTCACTATGCGTCAGCCATACTGTCTTACACTTGAGTCCTAGACCATTCAGAGGGAAAGAATTCATTATGGTCCAGTTAATCCAACAAAATTTCATCTGGGGAAGTACTCAAAACAGAATTTCTGGCAAAAACAAACAAACAAAAACAAAAAAACAAAAAAGAAAGAAAGAAACAAAACAACAACAACAAAAAAAAAACCTGTGTCATCCCATACTACCATAAATAAATGAAACATTTTCTGTCCTATAGCCCTATTCTTCCTCAATTGCATGATAAAACCAAGGTTAGGGGTTTCTGTCAGCTTTGTTTCATTAACCTTGATGGAAATTAATCTGATCATTAATAACATTTATTTTAAATTTTGCTGCTTTTTAAAATAATCTTGAAAGTTGATGTTTTTCAGACTTTTCTGAATCACTTATACTGTTAAGTACTGAATGCTTTAGTTCTACAGGTTCTCTGACCTATTAGCAGAATGGGAACATAACTCAAAGTCTAAATTTTCAGAATTCCCTTTACCTATTTCTTATGTCAAACCAAAAGCCTGGGAAATCCATAGTAAGCATCATTTACCCTTAGAACTGTCTATCTCCAGACCAAAGTCCATGCCCAGAGTGCTGCTCCCTAATGTCACATCCATGCTGTACATCTTTTGGCCCAAAAGCTACACCGACATCACCCATGCAGGCATCTTCCCCAGGGAATGAACAGCAGAATGATCTATATCCAGAATAGTTTGCAACTTCAATGGATCAGATAAGAATCCATGTTCTTACATCAGAATCACACTTCCCTGTCAGGTAAAATGTCCATTTCCTTCCCATTTCTACATTCTCTCCCATCTCTGCTCAGTCTGTTGTGAATGCCACCGTTAAATTTTAGCAGTGGACAATACTTAGCTGGTGACTGTACACCCACCCTACCCATCATTCCTTTAGCCTGGTTGTATTTTAAATGAAATGATTTCCTTTCTGAACATCTTTTATCCTTAAAGACAAACTCTCTTCAATAAAATAGATTTTTCATTTAAAATGACTCACTACACGTGTGAGCCAAAGAATGACATCGAGAGAGCCATGTTTTAGAGAAGAGGAAAAAGACTCAAATCAATAGTGTTATAAGTGCTAGCTTTAAATAGTCTCCCAGCCCTCTTCCTTTCTTCTTAAGTCTGGTGTGTGCATTTGGTTTGTGTACATGTGTAGAATGAGTTTGTGTGTATATGGGTATGCATGAAGTACAGGGAATCATGTACTACATGAGGAGGGCAATGTTTGCCATCATCCTTCATTGCTTTCTGCTTATTCCCATGAGAGAGTCTATTATTGAACCCAAAGCTTGCTGTTTCTGCTAGACTATGTGGGTACTGAGTGCCAGAAGTCTGTTTGGGTCCGTTTGTCAACAGTGGAGTTGCAGACATACTCAGCCATGAGATTTGAATGTAATGTATGTCCTTACCCACTGGCCCAATGATCTATCTCTTCTCCCTCCTTTTTTTTCCATGACAAATGTATATTCTGGGTTGGTCTTGAAGAACAGATTGTTGCTTTGTGTTTATTTTCTGACTGCTGTAATGTCATGCCACCTCTCTTTCAACTATATGCCAGGAAGCAGTGAACAATAGTGCTGACGCAGAACCATGGAGCTATTGCTATAAAAATAGTACAGAGCATGCATAAAGATGCCACTTCTTAAATCTGCTTTCAAATTATGTATTTTCAAAGTCACCATCATGAAACTAACTATATGATTTCTAGTTCAGATCACTAGGAGGACTTCACATGAAGTTCTCAGAAATGTTCAGGAGGAAGAGAACCCAAGTACCCATTGTCTAAAGTGGCAGTCTAAAACACAGTTCCCTTGCCTTTCTGATCCATATTTATCCTTGCTAGTAAAGATCAAGGCTCTATGTTTTATGCTTCAAAGCAAGGATTTTGTGGTAGGAGTCATTACTTTGTTTTGTTTTGTTTGTTTGTTTTGTTTTTGTTGCTTTTGGTTTTTTTTGTTTTGGTTTGTTTTGGTTTGGTTTGGTTTTTTGAGACAGGATTTCTCTATGTAGCCCTGGCTGTACTATAACTCGCTCTGTAGACCAGGCTGGACTCAGACTCCAAGATCTGCCTGCCTCTGCCTCCCAAGTGTGGGATTAAAGGAATATGCCACCACTGCCTGGCGGAGTCATTATTTTTATTGAAGCAGTGAACTGACTCACTAAGTTATATTGGTATACTCTTTCCTTACTGTTTCCTAGGACAGAAATATTGGTGCACACCTATATCCACAGCCAATGACATAGGAAGATATTGAGTTTAAGAGCAATTTGGGCCACATAGTAAGATAACTTGTCTCTTAGAGATTGCCCAGGGCTCCAGACATGATGTCTGGTAGGTTTTTATTATGTCCTTGTTCAGTTTTCATTAGAAACTCAGTTTCAACCAAACCAAAATCCTTAAATGCTCTGGATCTGAACTTTAACCTATATGTGAGAGAAGGGATAAACAAGCATACACTATTTGCCATTAAAACTTCGCACTTGTTAGTGTGACTCGGGTTTCCATTGATTATTACACTAGGCAACGGAGTTAGAATTTAATGTGCTCTTGTTTTTCTTGCTTATATTTTGCTCTTAAATCCTTCTGATATATATTCTTAATACACAATTGTATAAATATATGCATGTGAGAGCTGAGCTTTGAATCTGTGTAATAGTGTAAAAGAAGCCAGAGCAGCAGCCCCTAACAAAGCAAGTGTGTTAACAGATGGAGCACACAGTATGAAATTAGAGACTAACTAGCAGGAGGGTTTGCTTTAATGATCCATCTGGAATCCAGGGGTCAAGATCATCAATTCTGACACATACACAGGACCACAGCCTCACTTCACGTTTGAGTTCTAAGGTGACTTTGTTGTTTAAATCTTTGTTATAAAAAAAAGTATTGAAAATGTAAACAGTGCACATCCTATGAATTACACACATGGCTGTATATCATCATGACTTACAAAGAAACAACACATTATGGATATCAGTGGCTAGTCACATTAATAGTTTCAAATATTTGATGTCCATGATACAAAAACCTGGAAGATAAATTTATTAGGTTAGAATTATATAACAAAGTGAAGACCACACCAACACCAAATTGTAATGTTTCCAAGAAAAAGGCATACATCTTTTCCAACATACTTTCAGAGATTGACTGAATGTAGTTTTTATAATTCTTATATATTGGGTCGCTCAGTTCTGTATAGCATGTAAGAATTTGTCTATGCTGTGAGTTGCTGAGGTAGAGCAAACAAACCTTGTCCTCTCTTAGAGATGCTGCTGCAATCTAGCAGTACACAACTTTGCATGGCAAAAGGGCCCCATGCTTGAAGTTAAGGGTCTTACATTTAGATTATCATCATTTGACCAGATAGACCCAATATCATCACCAGTTGTTGTGTTTGTAAGAGAGCAATGGTCAGAGAAGTCAGGGTGACAATGAGACCAAATGTCTGATATAGCACAACAATCAGAGGTGTGCTGCTAGCTTCAATAAAAGAGGATCAGTGGCCACAAACCAAATAAAGTAAGTTGGCTCTGTTAAACAAGGGAATGCTTTCTTCCTTAAGCACATCAGAAGGACCTGTCCTCCACTGTACAGGACAAGAACTTGTACTGTACTGTTGTTCATAATCTAAATTAATTGTATGCTTTTTCTTGTATTTAGTGCAATAGTTTCCAAATCTGCATAAATTTTGAAATAAAGATATTAAGTATTTTTGTATCAAATGTCTATCTTTTAGAGAACAGGCTTATTGTACTTACTTAGATATCTTATTCATTAATTCCTAATATTTATTAAGTAACTATTATCACCACTGATTATTAGGTTTTATTTTTATTAACTTCAAAATATAGTGTGTAATATCAAAATATATGATTAAAATCTAAAGTAAAGCTAATATTAGATAGAAGAAAAAGACAGCAACACATTTCCCTTATCCAGTGTGGTATTCTGGCATTTATTTAAAGAATATATTATGTTTAAGAAAAAGGTCTTATGAAAAATTTACATTTCTCTCTTGCAATATCTGGGTTTTCCTCTCTGTTAATATATATATATATATTAATAAAAAATTGTTTATTTCAGATTAAGACAAAGTTTCAATTCTCTTCCAGGTACCATGCATTTAAATGCCCCATCTCTATTTTTGCAATATAATTTTGAAAGAATTCTCTACTTGTAGAGAAACTTTTCAAGTCGTTGTATATTCACATATACTATATACTGTAGAATTTTATATTTTAGAGACAAATTTCATGAATATGAATGCAGGTTTACATAAGAATAAATAGGACCCTGTGGGACCATGAGCTGTTCACAGACAGCATAGTCCCCAGTTGAGTGCAGGCCTTGAACCCCATTGACTTGGTGGGTGGTGACTTCTGCCTGCATGGGAAGGCAGGTGTTTGGCCATGCCTCCTGGGCCCCTGGCTCTTGTCAAAGCTATAGCCTCCCACAGCCCCCTCTCCCCCTCAGAGAGGTGTGTAGCCATCATTTAAGTAGGCAGTACCTCAAGCTCCTGGTATTCTGTCTAGACTCTACCCGCACAGTTACCTGGCAACAGCCAGCATGACCCAGCCCACTAAAAAAGGAGCTGGTTGTCCCCTCCTCTCTCTCTTGCTCCCTCTCTTACTCTCTTGTTCCTACTCTCCCCTCTCACTCTTCTTCTCCCTCTCCCTTCCACCTCTTTCCTCGTGGCCATGGCCAGCCTCTACTTCCCCACTCTCTCCCTCTCCCTGCCTTTCTGCAATAAACGCCTTGAAACCACAGACTGCCTCTCATCGGACCCTCTGTGCTGGAGCAATGAAGCAAGTCTTCCCCTAACTAGCCATGCATCTAACCTCCCTCTGGGAGGCCTCCCTGTGCTCCAGCCATGGCCACTAACCAACCCAAGCAACCCACCTGCTGAAAGACTCTCCTTGTCCAGCAGTAAGCAGTCGGAGCTCCATCCTCCCTGCCCTTTTCCCTTCTGCCCCAGGCTGGAGTCCGACTGTGGGCCCACAGTTCTCAGCTCTTCCATGGCATACAGTGACATACAGCAGCGTCTGGGATTTACAAAAGTGAGAGGCAACCTGTTGTTCCTAGTCTCCGTGCAATGGGACCCGAGAACTAGCTCTTCAGCGGTACACAGTGACATCTGTTGTGCCTGGGAGTCAGAGTCTGACTCCAGCAGGTCCCCCAGACTGCTCCTTCCCCACCACAGGAGTGGGGTCCCGCAGTTTCTCACAGCTCGAGGGCAGGCCAGCCACTCCATGGGGGTGTGTGCAGTTAAGACTTCCCGAGTCCTGCCTTGCCCAGTGTCCCTAACCCTGACCAGACTTCAGACCCGTTTTTGACCCACAGGACCCCTTTCCTATGCATCTAAGAAACAAAAGCAAACAAGAATTACGTGTTTTAGAAAGGCAACGAATTGTATGTACATATAAGGATGGATTTAAGAAACAATGTATTAGGTATAGTAGTAGTTGACTAATCTGCTCTAATCTCCCAGGCTCCCGTTCCTCACTACCCGCCTCAGTGTTCTGGATTCTCGAATGAAACACACACACACACACACACACACACACACACACACACACACACACACACACACACACACCAGAGCTTATATTTAATATGCCTTAAACACCTCAATGTCCATGTTGCTAATCCCTTCCCTCAAGTACTCCTGGGTTATTACCAACATGGAAGTTCTATATTTCTTCTTCTCCAGGTTGCTTTGACCATGAATACTAAAGCCCTGCATCTGTCTTCTTGCCCAGCCATTGGCTGCCAGCAAGTTTATTTACCAATCAGAGCCAACTGGGGGGCAGGGTCCCTCAGCAATTTAGGGAATCCAAGTAATACAATGCAGGCTTTAGGCCAAATCCACAACAGTTAGGGTGGGAATGATGTCACCCAGCTTTTTGCTGGTGAATATCCTCTTCACTTTTCCACTGGGCAGGCACTTCTCTAAGTGTAAATAATCCTTCATAGGCCTGCATTCCTGGTATTGTAGGGAAGTCATCCAGAGTTCTCTTCTTCAAGAGTCCCCATCCGCAGCCAAGTGAGAATCTCCATTTTCGGCAAGAGGAATCTTTGACCAACATTCTAGAATGAGACGTGTTTTCCCTGAAATTAGCCACATCATCATAGAGAGTAGTTTGTGGGTAGCCAATGTCGATTACTGCATCTTGTGCAGACGCCAATAACTGTTAGCTGGTCTCTGAAGCTTTCTTGCCGTTCATGAAAAGCTCTCTTAAAACACCTGAGTAAGAATGTAAGTCTAAGCCTCTAACTTGGAGGGAAGCCAGATACTCCCCTACTGGAGTAACACAGAACAAAACTTATTTTCCCCCACCTCATTCCCAGGAGAAATTTCTTCTATTGCAAGGCTTTGATTTGTTTTTCTCTTCCTAATACCAGCACCACTTATGTTACAAAAAGTGATTTGGTTTCATAATCCAAAATTATTAATAGAAAAAGGAATCCTTGGTAGGTACCACATTTACTTTAAAACAGAAAACAGCACTGTGTAAGGACACTGGCTCAGGGCCATTGTTTTGAAGAAAAATGAATATGCAGGATCATGTAAATGAGAAGGAGAGAGAAAGCAGACTTTGTGTTTACATGTATATGAATGTATTGAAATGGAGCTATTAAATTTTTAGAAAATAGATTGAAAAAACTATAGACATTAGAAAAACATAATGGTTAGTACCTGGGTGTTTATTTCTGGTTTTGTCCATTCAGGCAGCTATAACAAATATACCATAGGAAATGTAATTTCACTCTCCCACTGTCCAAGAAGGTTAGAAGTTCAAGATTAGTGGACCATCAGATTTGGTCACAAGTGGAGACCGGTATTCTGGTTTGTGGGTGTTTGGCCTCCTGCCATGTTATCACATGGAAGCAGGGGTAGGAAATGTGTGGGATCCCTTTTGTTAAGAGACTAAGTACATTCACAAAAGCTCTATCACATGGTCCTGTCACCTTCTAAAGGCCCCACTCCCACACACCATCCCACTGGGGATAAAGTTTTAACATATGCATTTCATAGGATATAAACATTCAGTTCATAATTAAAAAATTGAAGAATAGCTTATAATCATACAAATGTGAACACTTTATAAATCTTAATTGCCAGAATGTATAAGTCATGTCTTAGCTTTTGGTAGTCAGAAGTGGGAGTGTAACTCTCACATCCTTGGAACTGTACAATAATTCACGAAGTTATACTAATAAACAGAAGAAACTCTTCCTATTCGGGGTTTCTGGCAGCTAATTGCACCCTCACTTTCTCAGCTCTTGTGGTATCACAGAATCCAGGGACCAAGCTCTACTGTGATTTCATCTGGCATCATCCTCTGTGTATCTGTCAAGAGCCCCAGGAGGAGGGTTTGGCTCCCGTAGCTTCCAAGCTCAGGACTTGAAATCCTACCAATCCTCACTCTGGAAATCTCTGTACTGAGGAGTTCTGCCACCTCAGAAATCCTATATAAGCACTGCCCTCTTGTCCAACTTCCTGCTGTCCACTCCTTGGAATAGAGAACAGCCATCATTTCATTTGTCCCTCATACCTTGGACCCTCCAAAAATCTCTCATGAGAATTTCTGCTTGGTGTGACTCTCTTGTCAAAAGAAGCCAAGAAAAAAAAAAAGAAGAAGAAGAAGAAGAAGAAGAAGAAGAAGAAGAAGAAGGAGGAGGAGGAGGAGGAGGAGGAGGAGGAGGAGGAGGAGGAGGAGGAGGAGAAGAAGAAGAAGAAGAAGAAGAAGAAGAAGAAGAAGAAGAAGAAGAAGAAGAAGAAGAAGAAGAAGAAGAAGAAGTAATGAAGAGAAGAGGAGAAGCAAAGAGAAGGAGCAGGGCTGAGGCTCCTGAGTTCAGCTGGGGATCCCCTCCCCTGGGAACTGCAATGTCTCGGCTGAGATTTCCTCTCAGAGGTATGTGGCTCCTGGTTATGCCCCACCTCAGAGCTGCAAGTTTCCTCAGCTCCCATGTCTCAGGGTGGCTATTCTCTAGGACACTGTTCCACCTCAGAGCTGTGTGGTTCCTGGGATCCTGTGTGTCAGGATGTCCTCCCAGTGGGATAACTTCTTTCTTCTGAGCTGTATGGTTTCTAGGCTTCTGAGTCCAAGGATACCCTCCTATCAGAGCAGAAATAATTTCATCAATCTCTTCAATGATCTGCTGTCTACAGACTTCTTCAGGTTGTGCCTGTCATTTATGTGTGTGTGTACATGAACATGTATGTGTGTGTTCTATGTGCAGCCACACATGTAGTACAGTCCAGAGGTCAGCCATGGGTGAAATTCTTCAGGAAGTATGGACCTGATTTTTGAGCCAGAGTCTCTCCTTGTCTCAGAACTCACTCGCCTACAAGGCTAGTCTCAGTTGATTGCCCCTGCCCAGGAATCTCTTTGCCTCTACCACCCCAGTTGTGGGATTATAAGTGTATGCTACCACATCCAATTATTTTCACATGGGTTCTGGGAAACAAACACAGATCCTCATGTTTGCTAGGTGAACTGATCCATCTTTGCAACCCTGAGCATTCTAATGGAGAAAGATATGAGGAAGGTTTGCAGCAGAAATAAAAGACAACAAACTATTCTATGACTGTGCAAAAATCGTTAAGGCAGTATGTTCTTAGTTTCCCTTCAAGTCTTCATTTTCTCATAAACAAAAAAGCAGAAATTTAAATCTGACGAGCTATCAATTACGTAAGACAACTATAAAATGTGTTTTCCTGTTATTTTCATCTAAGACGGAGTTCACACACACCTGCTCACTGAGCTCAGTATGTAGCACTGTGAAAATTTATTTCTAGTGCTTTTCTAAAACATATTTGAGGCAAAAATACCCTTTTAGTAGAATATAAAGGTCTTATTCCATTAACATTTTCTTTCCTGTCTGAAATAGTATTGAATTCATTATAAGCACCCAGGTAAATTGCCATACCCAAAATGATGAATATCTGAAGTACCTTTTTCCACATTATTTCCTTGTAAATGGACCATTAATGGAAGAAGGTCTCAGTAGAGAATTATCAATGGAAGACTTCAAAGTCTTTTGTTGGGAGGATGATTAGTGACTACTTAGGTCAAAAAAAATCTGTAACATTCTCTTCCCATATATGTAGACCTTTCTCTAATATAAGCCCGTGTGCCTCACAAACTTTATAGTATATTTTAGAGTTTTTCCACTTAGCATGTAGCTAAATATTAATCAGTATTATGTGGCTCATATTTTAAAACTGTGCCTCAGGGAAACCCTTCTTTATGATAAAATATGAGAAGTTTTCCAAGTTAAAAAACAATTAGATGACTAATAAAATATATAGATATGATCATAAAAATGCATTTTCAGAAGGGTAGCTTACAGACTAGCAATGTATAGTTCTCAGGGAGACTGAGCTCTCGGAGGCAGAACATCAGAACAGCTGGAGTATCGAGAGTTACATTACAAAAAGTGACCTCACAGAATGAAGACCACTATTTTAAAAGAGGTAGAGGAATTACACAGATTTCTAACTTACACATCCAAAGTTAGTTTTTCTATCTAGAGAAAGGGTTTCTTTTCCTTTAACAGGACTTCTAAAGAGGACCTGAGTGCAGCAGTGGCCTATGCAGAAATTACTGTGCAGAGAGCAAGAGATGATTTTTCTACAGGAACACAGAAGTGGAAACAATGCCACATTTTTAACTTTTATCAGAGATTTCTTTATGTATAGAACACAGCATTGAATACTATTAGAGTGACCTACTCCTTAAACAGTAGTCTTTCCTTTTTGAAAATGAAGCATTTAAATTAATTAGGTAGCCTGCATATTACTTTTAATTGTAGACTGTCTCCCACAGAAACAGCCTGTTTGGGGCCTCCCTTACTGTTACAATTCCTAATTGGGCAGAAATAAGACTTAGATATTCTCTAGAGTTCTTTTCTATCTTGGAACATTCCTGACCCGTCCAGCAGGTCCAGTTATTCGAGGGTCTCGAGGGGACCTTTTCCTAAGAACCAAATGGGGGGAGGGAGAGACGAGAACCAAGTGCAATGAAAGGCACACAGAAGCAGTCTGATTAGCATCAAGGTCTCACTGTATTCAGCAAGGCTTAAGGCTTAAATGCACAAGCAAAAGGGGAAGTACTTCTCAGCAGGAGGAATGGGGCAGCAGAAAAAGAGGAAGTACTTCTCAGCAGAAGGGATGGGACAGCAGAAAAAGAGGAAGTACTTCTCAGGAGGAGGGATGGGGCAGTGGAAATTTTTCTTTTGGCAACTACACGGGGAAGCAGGAACTTGGTAGTATCAGGGTACATCTTGTGGTGAGGACATCTGGTGCTGACTTAGGACTGGAACAATCTGTGTTTGTTCTCGGAGCAGTGCGTCGGTGGCCCGCTTTTGACCCCCTTTTCTTCTGGGGGGGGGCGCAATTCAGAGATCAGGACAATTGTGTTGTCTTAATAGCTCCCAACACATTCCACACTTATTCTTGAGAATTACAAGCAAGAAGTATTCAAGAACTGGGTGGGTCAAAGTATACCTTGAATACTAACCATTTATTTAATAGAACTAACCAGATGGTTATTTATTGTATTCTCCCTGTCATTATAATCTCATGATAGAAATATTTATCAAAATGTTCATTTAGTCCAATTATTATCACTGTGAATTACTGCACCATATTCCTTTGTCTTTTTTTATGTACTCTAATTTCTACCCACTTTTAGCTACTTCCTTTTTAGCACAAGCGGTTCCAGGCTCTTCTTATATACATCATTTGTCTAATACCATATCAGCTATTTTTCGAGGGTCACTGGTATACTTCATTTAAAACCATTTATAAATCAAGACTTAGAATCATTTTAGAATTGTTCATGAACTGAATCTTTGTTATAGAAATAATTTGCTATAATGAAAGTTATTGTTATTTGTTCTTATCTTCTTTTCTGTTTAATCTCAACTCAGTATGTATGAACCAATGCCAAGATGTCATTGAGTAAATGAACTAATAATCTTGCAAATTAATAAAAATAAATAATAATAATAATAATAATAATAATAATATAAAATAAATTATAGAAAGCCTGGTACAATTCTTGTTCATCTCCTTCACTTTTGAGGTGAAATGTCAACTCTTCATGTGTCTGCTTCACTGATAAGTTAGTGAAACTGTGTCGGTCAAGCATGCCTTCAGAATCTTCTGCAATGAAGGCTTCAGAGTAGAAAATAGGTCACAGGCCCCAACTACCAGAAAACCTGGTAGGCTGCCTGCAGACCTTCCCCCAGACACACCAATCTGTAGCACTAAAACAGAACACTAGCTGCAGCGGTTTTTCCCCACTGTGTACATTTCCTATGGATTCCACAGGCAATCCCCTTCAATCTCCCTCCCACTACTTGTTGCTCTGTCCTAGACCCCAATTTCAGCAGGTATTCACTGCTAAAGGGCTGCTCTTCCTAGGGCAACAAATAGGCTGGAGGCAGACCCACACCTCCCTAACTACTCCTGAGACCCTATCCCCCGGAGTCTTATCCCAAGCTCTGTAGCAGGAAACCTGATGTGGTCTCCCTTTCCTTTTGACCCCATCACCAAAAGATCACAAAGACCTTCTTCAACAGCCTTCCTTCCCCCAACTCACTCTAGTTACCCGGGCTCCAACATCAACAGGCTTTCCCTACTCAGCTGAGTAACCCAGTAAAACAGGCAAAACGCAGTCATCACACTCTCTGAAAATTTAAAGAGGAAATAGAAACCAAGGAACAAAACACATATTCAACAATGACAAACCAGAAATCATCCACTGCACCTATAAACATACCAAACCCAGATGAGGATATGCCAGCATAAAGACATATTCAACAACAGCCAGAGCAAAATTTCAGAAGAGGCCATCAGGCCCTGAATATTCCAACATAATGGAAGCATAAGGGAAAGACCCTAAAACAACCTTTATGATCACGAGAGGCCCTTAAAAAGGAAATGAATACATTTCTGTAAAAAATCCAGGATAACACAAATAAACAGTGTACAAAAATAAATTAAAAAAATCAAGACCTGAAATTGGAAACAGGATTAATAAAGAAAACACAAACAGGTCATTCTGGAAATGAAAAATTGAGTAATTTAGACAGGAACTACAGAAGCAAGCTTTGTACAGAATAAAAGACATGAAAGGGAGGATCTTGGGCTTTAAAGATATGATAGAAGACATGTGTGCATTGGTCAAACAGAATTCCTCTTGCATCTAGTAGTATAAGATGGGTAGCCAAACCAAATCAAACCAAAGCAAAAACAGAGAGAGAGAGAGAGAGAGAGAGAGAGAGAGAGAGAGAGAGAGAGAGAGAGAGAGAGAGAGAGAGAGAGAATACATAGGCAGTCTCCATCAGAGTTCATAGAATCCCAATGAGGAAGAGGAGGAGGAAAGATTGTAAGAACCAGAAGAAATTGAGGACACCAGGAGAACAAGGCCTTTGGAATCAACTAAACTGGGCACATATGAGCTCACAGAGCCTGAATCAGTAAGCACAAGGCCTACATGGGTCTGTACCAGGTCCTCTGTGTATATATTACAGCTTTTTAACTTAGTATGTCTATCTGTACCAGGTCCTCTGTGTATATATTACAGCTTTTTAACTTAGTATGTATATGGGACTCCTGGCTGTGAGAACAAGTGGGTCTCTGACTCTTGTATCTGCTCTTGTTTTTTTCTCTTCCTTTTGAGTTGTCATGTTCAACTTCAATATGATAGGTTTTGATTCATTCTATTCTATTTTATTTTGTCATATTTTGTTTTTCCTCTTGGAACTCTATTATTTTCTAATGAGCAAACAGAAGAGAATAGACACACAGGAGAGGGGAGATGGGAAGGACCTAGGACAAGTAGAGGGAGGGAAGCAGTAATCAAGACATATCATATGACAAAAGAATCTATTTTCAACAAAAGAAAACCATTACAAACTCTTAAGCAGTATCTTAAAATGTATAGAAGGTATATAAAATAACAGTCCATCATACGGTAAGATTTGGTATTATGAATACTCTGATTCAGAAGATATCCACAGTTCATGTACAATGGTACCCCAGCTCCTTCACTACGTATTTGTGTTACCCTGACTTCTCACACTCATATTATACTAATGGATGCAAGAGGAATTCTGTTTGATCAGACATAGGTAGAGAAAATTGGGGCCTGCTTTGAAGATAAATTTCTGATATAGCTGAAAATATGATGTTGCTACATTACAGTCCATTTAGATGTAGACATGGAAGTCAGGGGTGAGTAGATTTCTTTCTAGGGATAAGATATTCAAATAAGACATGGGCCTTCTCCTTTGTTCGGACAAGAAGTTATAAGGAATTATATGTCAAAGGAAATATATCAGATATATCAAAGGGAATATAATGTAAAGTTAATATAATGCACAACAGGAGAAATAGAATAGATTTCAGTATTGCTCAGTCAATATCTGACTGCAACTCACACTTGCATCGTGGGTACACACATATCAAGCACACATTTATTATTCCAGTGAGGAGAAGAGTACAAAGAATACAAAGGCTGCATCGTTTCTTGTGAAGGTTAATTCAGTCACAAGTCAGGTGTCGAACAGTGTTTGGCTTACTGTTTCCATATCAGATAATCACCACTCGGGAAATTTTCTCTTTTCCTATTATTTCCATAATGATAACTTATTATTTATTGGAGAGTTTCATAAAGTGTGTTTTGATCAGAATCACTACTCACCTCAACTGGTCTAAGATCTAACCACCCAACTTTTGGTTCTAATTTAAATAAAAACAAACAAGCCACATTCAAATCCTGCTGCCAAAAAAATGATAGCATGATGACAGTATGTAACCAAGGATTTTTTATTAGATATTTATTTACATTTCAAATGCTATCCCGAAAGTTCCCTATACCCCGCCCTTGCCCTGCTCCCCTACCCACCCACTCCCACTTCTTGGCCTTGGCGTTCCCCTGTACTAGGACATATAACGTTTGCAAGACCTAGGGGAAGATGAAAGGATGGACCATCAAGAGACTACCCCACCAGGGGATCCATCCCATAATCAGCAACCAAACCCAGAACCTATTGCATATGCCAGAAAGATTTTGCTGAAAGGAGCCTGATATAGCTGTCTCATGTGAGGCTATGCCAGTGCCTGACAAATACAGAAGTGGATGTTCATTGTCATTTATTGGATGGAACACAGGGCCCCCAATGGAAGAGCTAGAAAAAGTACCCAAGGAACTGAAGGGGACTGCAACCCTATAGGTGGAACAACTGGGGCTACCCAGTACCCCCAGAGCTTGTGTCTCTAGCTGCATATGTAACAGAAGATGGCCTAGTTGGCCATCATTGTAACCAAGGATTTTAAATCCTTCAAAATAAAGCTAGGTTCATCCCACTAGGAGAGCATATCCTAAGGACTGGACTTGTTGTGGAAGCAACAAGATGACCACAGCAGTCAGGAACAGACTCAGTTTTACTACACCTTTTCCAGAAATCTTACTCTTTCATGAAATTTTAACCTGCTACAACAACGCAACTATGATAGAGAGGACTTCATGTAAGCCATAGGCAAGCTGAGGGGTGCAAGAAACATCCTGTGCCATGCAATGGCCCACATTTCATTCCCTACCCAAGAGCATCTGAAGTTCTGGTACCCATCAGGATGCAGGCTCACAGCTTCTTACTCTCAGTGCTTGACAGTCATTTCTTCTTTCCTATAGTATCCACAAACTTACAAGAAGCTCATTTCCATGTATTTGGCCAATCTACATCGTGTATATATTGGAGTTGGGATAGGAAGGGTCAACAGCTAGTCTGGAGACAGTCATGGAAGAGATTGCTTATTAAGTCTTCAATCACACACTGAGGATGCTGGTGCCTGCCTTACCTGGTACCTGTCTGAGTTCGTCTTGGCAGCCTGAAGTAGGAAACTACACCTTAATACATCATTTTCCATTTCTCTCTCTCATCACATTTTCCTATTGATCATTTACTATAGTATAAAACTTGTTCTTTAGCCATTTAATCATAGATACTCGATTTGGCCATTATATGAGAAACTATATGTATGCATGACATTTATCTACTCTCTCCTCACATTTTCAATTTTGTTTGACATATGCTCCTTCCCATTTTTTCTCCCAAGGCTTTGTTGTTTACCTACATTTACACATTCCCAGATGAGTAACTAAAGGGCAAAGGGCTACTTCTTTTTTTTTTTTTTTTTTTTTTTTTTGCTTTAAAATAATTTTATTTCTTAACCAAAGAGAGAGTTATTTTTTCTTTTTGTTATTTATTTATTTATTTATTTACACTCCAGATTTTATCCCCCACCCACCCAGCCCACATCCTATACCTCCTCCCCATGTCCCTGTCACCATGAGGATGTCACCAATTCTAATCCCCCACTCAACCAGACATCTAAGATCCCTGGGACCTCCAGTCCCTTGAGGATTAGATGCATCTTCCCTGACTGAACCCAGACCCAGCAGTCCCCTGATGAATATGTGTTGGAGGCCTTATATCAACTGGTGTATACTGCCTGGTTGGAGGCAGTGTTTGAGAGATGTCAGGAGTCCAGGTTAATTGAGAATGCTGGGCCTCTTACAGTGTTGCCCTTCTCCTCAGTTTCTTCCAGCTTTTCCCTAATTCAACCACAGGGATCAGCAGCTTCTGTCCATTGGTTGTGTGTAAATATCTGCATCTGACTCTTTCAGCTATTTATTGGGTCTTCCAGAGTGCTGTCGTGGTAGGTCCTTTTTTGTGATACTTAGCCTCAGTAATAGAGTCAGACCTTGGGACCTCCCCTTGAGCTGGAACCTACTTTGGGTTTGTCACTGGACTTTTTTTTTTTATTATTACATATTTTCCTCAATTACATTTCCAATGCTATCCCAAAAGTCCCCCATACCCCCCCCACTTCCCTACCCACCTATTCCCATTTTTTTGGCCCTGGCATTCCCTTGTACTGGGGCATATAAAGTTTGTGTGTCCAATGGGCCTCTCTTTCCAGTGATGGCGTACTTTTAACTGTAATCTTCTATCCTTAGGACTTTCTGGATCAAATTCCATCCATTGCTAGAATCATATTGAATCATACCAAGACATCTATTTCATTAACAACATCCTGTACACCCCACACCAGCTTTCCAAAACACTTTCTATTTGTAGGAATGTTCTCCCTCCTGTAATCCTTCTCTGTTTTGGCTGATATCAGTATCATAGTCCAGTATAAATATTCATTTGAAAAATTCTCCCATGTTCTCATCTCTCCTAACTAGGTCCTAAAAATTCAGTTTAAGCTCAAACTAGAGGAATCCATGGTATGTATGCCTGCAAATACAAGCACAATTATATTAGCTAGAAGGTGATCACAGAAGGTTATAGCTGAAAAGATCATAAAATCAAATAGCTTGTGTGCTTGCATTTGCAACTTTATATTGCAAATAGACTTGATTACTGCTTGGTCTTATCTTGTTTCTCTTCTAAGTTAGCTCTTCCCATCTTTGATAGTACTTCAAACAGATGGTTTTATTTATCATAAGACACATATTCTATATTATTCACAACTGTTTTGATGATAGAAAAGTAATTATATAATTGCAAACAAAAGTTAATAAACATTAATTTAGATTATTAATATATCTTAAACTTTTATAATCATATAAAACTTTACTATGTCAAAACTGTATGTGAAATAATTAATGTCCCTAATTATTAATTTGTAGGCAATAGGAAGTATGTGAGGAGATGGAATAAAGAACATGCACTTTTATCTTACGTTAAGGAAACCATTTAATTAAAAATACCACTGAAATATTTTCATATAAGTGACACTTTTAACAGCAGGATAGAGGACTTTTTCAGAAGAAGATAGTATTTTATTTTGTAATCTTAATATTTGTAATTTATATATATATGTATATATATACTTATATATGAATTAAATTTCTTTTTCATTAGATATTTTCTATATTTACATTTCAAATGTTATCCCCTTTCCTGGTTTCCCTTCCAAAATCCCCCATTCCCTCCCCACTCCCCAGAGTCATTAACCCACCCACTCACAAGTGGGGAGGGAGGAACCTGAGAGGAAAAGTGAAGGGGAGAGTGGGGGGAGAGGGAAACCTGATCAGGTATTGTGTGAGGGAAAGAGGGAAAAGGACTGAAGCCCTGAAGGCCAGCAGAAAGAATGTAAACAGGTAACCTCAGGAAATAGGAGGTTGGGAGGAGCACCTAGAATACACCAGAGACCTGGGAGATGAGAGACTCCCAGGACTCAAAGGGAGGCATCTTAGAAGAAAGGCCTGACAGTAGGTAGAGGGAACTTATAGAACCCTCTTCCAGCAGGAAAACAGGACATGTTGAATTAGGGAAGGCTGAAAGAAGCTAAGAAGGATGATCCTGTAAGAGGACCAACAGTCTCAAACCTTTGAGTATTTTGTTTTAAATTTGTAGGTTGGAGGGACATTTGAGAATAATCTTTACCATACAGCAGTTAAGTCTCCCTCTTGCTTGAATTTGGTATATACTGTTGTAATAATAGTCACATTTAGTTGCAGTTTCCAATGTGACCTGAATCCTCATGAATTCATAATCCTTCCTTTTCCTTTGTCACCTACATGACATAATGAACACTCACTGTATAGCTGCAGGATGAATGATTTTGTGCATGGTAAGGTGAAAGATTGGGAAACCATTGTTATAGGCCTATGATTCTCCTAGCAGGGATTTAGGTTGAACTATAGTTTAAATCATTATTGAAGAAATTTCTCAGTTCAAAATATGACTCCTAAAACTACAAGGGTGTATTGACAATAGTTTTTTGTAAGTTGCTAAAGAAGTATGTAACAAAGGTTCATTAAATTCATCTTACTATTTAAATCTTGTTCAACTTTTCAATACTATAATTCCCAAGACATAATTATACCTTATGACACTTTAATGGAACAATTACTTATTTACTTTTCATGGAATAGCTAAGATAAGGTATTCAAAGCCTGTTAATTTTTTTAACTTAAAAAACATTTACACACAGGTATCAAAGTTCTGACTTATAAATGACTTGAGATCCCAGCCTCCCACATGGCACCCAAATGGACTAATGTTATATTTCATTCTTTTGACTTGCCACAGAAATGTTTGAAAGGATGAATAAAGGACTAAAATATAAGATGGGGGCCAGCTTATGACCTGGGGTAGTTTTATTACATGAGACTTTCTCAGACCTTTAGTAATGATACATCTGAAATGAAAGGATAAACAAGAAATAGCAAGGTGACATAATTGCCATCTTACATTTTTTTCTCTGATTGAGTAACCCAGAAGAAATTTACTCACATAAAAACTAAAACTTCCAAATATTAAATAATGTAATAACCTTTAAGAGTATATACTGTAAATTAAATCTTATAATACATATTTAATGTGAAATGGGAGAAGTGTTAGATAAAACAACAGAAAGATGCCATTGCTCTCAGTTAACCATTCTCTCGTATATGTATTTGTCAAGTCTCTATATGTCAAGACTTCAGAGGAAGTAAGAACCATTCCTCTGTCTACTGAAATTGCCATAATGAAGCTACATGTATATATAGGAGGGTTTTCTTATATTGTGTAAAGGACATTGTCTTGGTTAGTGCTCTGTGAAGAAATACCATGAGCATATCAACTTTTATAAAGGAAGACATTCAATTAGGACAGGCTTACAGTTCAGAGATTTAGTCCACCATCGTCATGGTGAGAAGCATGGCAGCACATAGGCACACATGGTGCTGGAAAGGAGCTGAGAGTTCTACATCTGGATTAGCAGGCAGCAGGCAGAGAGAGTGACACTGGACCTGGCTTGAGCTTCTGAAGCCCTGAAGCCCACTCACAGTGACATACTTCTTCTCCAGCAAGGTCAAATGTCCTTTCAAATGATTATATGAGGACCATTTTTAAACTACCACACATATGCTCCCAGAGAGAATGTGTGAAGATACATTCATAAACATCCTCAGACAGGTATAGTGGTCTGCTTGGTTGGTTATCAACTAAATAAAATTTCTCTTTTTCTTTCCAAGCAAACCCAAGCCAAGCCTTATGGTATAGCCCACTGACACGGACTGCTCAGAGGCTGAAACAAGATTCCAAATTGAAGGGTGTCCCATGGTACGTACAAAGTAAATCAAAGGCTTGTCTGAGTAACTTAGCAAAGACCCTGTCTCAAAATAAGGAGTGAGACATATATAGTGCTGATAGATTGCTTTTGCACTAGGCATAATCTTTAATTTTTTTAAAAAAAATAGGAAAATTACATTTGTTCTCAGACATTTTATTATAGTTTGAATCTAAAATATCCTTCAGGGGCCTATGTACTGAAGTTTAATCCCCCAGCTGGTGGCAATGTCTGGAGAGATGGAAGAACTTAGAAGTTGTAGTTCCTACTTCCAGAATATGGATTCTTGTGCTTAGAGTTTGCCTTGGCTTCTTCCTGTCTGTCCCTTCTGCTTCCTGGAAGTAAACAGTTCTGTTTCCCCACAATCTTCATTCAACAGCTTCTCTGACATAGTGTTCTGCATCATTCTAGTCCAGAGCAATGGAGTCATCTTGTCATGGTTGGAAAGTAACGAAACCATGGATCTAAACAGTCTTCTTCCTAAGTCCCTTCATTTATGCATTTGTCAACTACAAACCTTAACCAACATGTGAATGCTGTTACAGAGGCTGGGTCTTTTCTTGGTTCTAAGGGTGAAATTTTGGTTAGTAAAAGTCATCTATACTCTTCCTGTTATTCTTTTATCATTGTTTTCATTAGTGAATTAATTAGTTTACTTTATATCACAATTGAAGTTTGTCCTCACTCATCTCCTCCCATGCATCCCCCCTACCTCCTATTGTTCCTAATTATGTTTGAATTATGGACACAAATGAGATTCCAAGCTACTGAACTTAAGTAGAATGGGGAAATTTGAAGTTTTATTATGTTTAACAGGAAGTTATATGCTTTCTGCATAATGGTATTTTACTTCTGTGCTCATGGCTCTCTCATTTTCAGCTATCATTTTAGTATCATGTAGTAAAACTTCTCAAAGATAGAAACAGTCTTTGAGCAAAAGACATATTTGATTGTGGTTTACAGAGGCAAATATCTCTACATAAGCCAAGCTTAAATAATCAAAATTTACACTGGCTTAATATCAAGATTTCTCTCCTCTAAAACAGTCTGTAAAACAAGCAGGCATTCCTAGGTTCTTGTCTTGCTTATCAGATGGGAATAGTGACTAAGGGAAACAGTTTAGAATGACAGGGTGATTATCGCTTTTGAGTCATAAAATGGCTATTTCTGAGTCATTGGGGTTTTATGTTAACTGTTGGTATCTGTGGAATTGAAGTAGACTAATTTGCTAGTCAACAAGTGGCAATACATCCAACCCTTCATGCTTCCTCTCATCCTCTTTCCCACCTTTGGTCCTTGGACAATGTCCTGTGATGATATGCAGTCAGAGCTATGAATGTCATCTTACAATTTCTAGGGGACAAATCCAAAGACAAAATCATGTCATGGTAGAAGATGTCTAGAGAGAACCTAAGGCTTCTAATTCTGTAGGAACTGCTCTTGGGAATTTTCAACTCCCTGATACATTTTGGTTGATGTGCTGTGAAACATCTTTCCTCTTTGAAATCATTTGAGTCTTTTCTCGGAAATTGACAAAACACTTACTTATAGCAGCAGAAAATGCAAAATAATTTGCAGTTTTATGGAACATACAGTATTATTTAATGTAGTTTATCATAGATAAGTGCAATAATGAATACTTGAAGAGTTAATCCTTATATCAAGAATTTGCTATGGTTGTCACCATTAGTTTGAACACAAAGATTCCAAGACTCAAGAAGTTAAATAAGAAGTCTAAGAATAATTCGGCTATTAAAAGACTAATAAAAGGTTCAAATATAAGTCCTTTAAGTAACAAAACCCTCTGGTGCTAACCATGATGGAATATATCCTAAGTTATTAAGATTCCAGCATTTGTGGGAGTTTCTTTTTTCTGAATGCATCCTAAGCACTTAATGAATTCTTACATAAATGATAAGAAGAATTTGGGCCACTTATATAAGTCATTATGCAAATGAAAGCCAAAAAAATCTACCTAAAAATGAACTCTTTAATAAGTCCCCAAACAGTAATTTTAAATCTGATATCAGCTTAGATTTTCAAAATAGAACTAGAAGTTAGATGCTTACTAGCTGTGGTGGAAAGTGATTTAGTATCTCTTTTTATGGGTTAATTTCATCAACATGCTATCTTTGAAACTGGAAAATGTATGTTGTATTGATATAAAATAAAAGAAAAAGAGAGATAAAAGATGTAACCTTGCTTGGAAGTAATGCCTTGTTTAGTCATCACTGAGAGAAAGTCTGGAAACAGAATAGAAAGGGCCTCTCCTAGGGTGGCTAGAGTCTAAGCCTCATGCTATCAGAAACTGGGACAGACTGGATTGCTGCCGCATCAGTTGTGCCTGTCCTTACCAAATCATCCATCTATCAATGAATGAATGAATCAATGAAGGGGCTAGTCAGATGACTCAGTGGGAAAAAATCCACTGTTAGTGCTGAAGCCCTGATGACCAGAGTTCCATTTCTGGAACCTAAAAGAGAACTGACTCCCACTAGTTGTTCTTTTGCTGAGGCATGCAACACACACACACACACACACACACACACACACACACGCAAATCTAATAGTTTGAATTAAAGCATATAGCTAAATGAAATCCAATTAATCAATAAATGTATTTTTATTTAATTTTATAATGTTCCTGTGAAGCACACACAAAAACACCCCCAGAGATTCTGAATAAAAATAAATAAATAAATAAACAAATCAAGAACTGCTCCCACCCAGGGAGAAATACTTCATAAAATTAAATGTCTATTGGTATCTAACTTACTCACTGAACTGTAATTTCCTTCAGCTTGGCTGTGCACTAGGCTCTAAAGATGACTTTCTGCTATAATCTAAAAATTTGATAGTCTTTATCATTCTTACCTTAGTAAGAAAATGTTGACTATAGTCATTGGCAGTTTGAGACACATTACTACAAAAGAGCTGAAGATAGGAAAAACAAAGAGAAGAATATCCTGATGTTCTTCTTTGCCATGCTAGGAAAGAGTGGCAGGGATGACCTCACAAAATAACCTACTTCTCAGTTCTCAACTGTAATGTAATTTTTAATATGAAAGTTATTTGTTATCACTCACTACCAGGGCCCAGAAGTGAAACATAATCCAAATACATTATCCCTTGTAATACAGGTTTGACATGTATTTCCCTAGCGAAGTTGTTTTCCGGGGAACTTAGGCCTAATTATTTAACACTTTCGAAGTCAATAAATTACTAGAGAGGAGCAAAAGGCCTGTTCTTGAATGAAATTTCTCCTGTGAAATGAAACTTGTCCCATCCAGTAAGAAGTTACAGCCGGGTATCATTTAATAATAACATGTAATATTTTAAATTACTGTTTAGAAATGTATTGGCTGATATTAACATGACTTTATATAAATGCTGTGTCCTCAATTTAAAAGGACATTGGTAACCCCCTAGGACAGAATAGGCCTTTTCTCAACCTAATTAGATTATGTGCAGAGCACAGCGCCTCTCTCGAAGATTAACAGAACACTTTCCTTGTCAGTTTAAGTGTTGCCTGTGGCGGTATTTTTTCTAATTTAATTAAAAGCTGTTCCTTTATGAAGAACAAGCTTACAGCATAATCCCTCTTACATTTATATTTTTAAATTCCATTCAGCAGCAAGTAGAGAGCAATGAGAGGGAACAGTAAAGAAAAGAGAGAAGAGGAGGGGCCAGCTTAAGCGTATATGCTAACATTAAACACACCTTCGGGCTGTAAGGAAGATTTTATTTGAGAAATGAAATTGAGTGGCTATGAACCAGGTGTCTTGTGGGACAGTGGTTTTCACCATGATGTGTTAAGCCAAGCTCTATCTCAATAGTTAAGTACCTGCACCAACAAGTCTCCTACATTCAAATGCCCACTTTGCTGCTGGGTCCTTAAAAATGTGTGATTTCTCTGTAGAGCTCAAGTCATTTTTCTCAGTCTGGTCACACATACAGTATTGAATCTGAGGCACTAATACTTTACTGTTAAGACACTTGGTACCTTAGGCACAAAGTTCATAAGCTAGCAAGTACACTGAACATAGCTAATGCCTATAAGTTATCAATGCTCATGCAGCCTCCTTAACGTTGGCTTCTTGATTAGTTAGCATCTATCACATCAACCTATTCATAGTTTAATAGAACTATGAATAGTTAGAAGAATATCCAATTGCATTACTAGATCATTATCATTGCAGTATTGTCTGATGTAAGAAAGGGAGAGGAGAATGCAGAGGGGAAAATAAAGTGGTGAATGAAAATCTTGAAATCAAAGAAGGAAAGGAAGCATTGACAATGGTCATTGGATAAATGAAAGAGTGCATCAGAAAAGCAGGGTTGTATGTGGAGGTAGGTCCTTAAAATACATATTAGAAACTCCAGGCTAATCATGGAATCATGGTTTTTAAATGAATATAGTTTATTAGGATTCATTTAGATAGAAAACTGATCAAAAGTGATAGAACTTCAGAAAAGGTAGAAAAAGAGGAAGGAAAAGCAAACCAATTGCAAATGTAACAAATGGGAAAGCCTATATGTTGTAGGTACATTAACAATCTAAATGTGCAATAATTATTTTAAAATAATGGTCTCAGGGCTGGAGAAATGACTCAGAGATTAAGAAATCTTACGATTTTTCCAGAGGACTTAGGTTCAAGTCCTCATCAGGACTCATAATGATTTGTAACTGTAGCTCCAGAGGACCTGATTCCCTTTTTTGGCTTCTGCAGGCACCAGACACCTATGCAGGTAATACATCAATACACAGAAAATAAAAATAGTAAGAAAAAATGTTCAAGTATACTACTTAAAGGAAAAAGAATAACAGAATCAGTTAATCAAAACTGGAGGGATATAGGGGATGGAGAGAGAGAGAGAGAGAGAGAGAGAGAGAGAGAGAGAGAGACAGAGAGAGAGAGAGAGAGACAGAGAGACAGAGAGACAGAGAGACAGAGAGACAGAAACACAGAGAGGGAGAAAGAGAGAGAAGAGAGAAGAGAAGAGAGAAGAGAAGAGAGGAGAAGAGAAGAGAAGAGAGAAGAGAAAGATATGCTATGCCAACATCCATCATATGAAAACTGAAGTAGCTAGATTATCCATCAAAGTAAGAGATTATCAAAAAAAAAAAAAACAGACAGTATATCATGATGAAAAGCTTATTTTCCCAAGAAGATGCAATGGCCTAAACATGTATTCAACTAGTAATGAAGCACAAAAATAAGTAAGAGAAAAAAAGATGAAACATGCAGAAGAAATATGAAATTCATTATTGTTGTTGGGGACTTTAATATCCCTCTTTACAAAAGTATATGCTCAAACCTCAAAAGAAATAAACTGGATATCAATAATAAAAATGTAACTGGAAAAGTTCCAAGTATTTGAAAATGAAACAATGTACTTGTAAACAATTTAAGAGCTGGAGAAGTCTCAAGATAATTTTAAAATCCTTTAAAGAAAATGAAAATACAACTTATCAAAACTTACAAATGAAGTGGAAACTATACATGGGGAAAGTTTGTTTGGTGTATATGAATAGGAAGAAGCATTTCCAACCAATCAGCTAAGGCACTGTTCCTTCTTAGCAAAATAGACAAAAAAGTTAATTTAATTTTGAAACAAGGAGAGAAATAATAAAAATTACAAAGGCAGAAATCTGTATAATTTAAAGCTGAAATAAAAGAGAATCAGTGAGACAAATCTAGGTATTAGAAGATGTTAATACAATTAATAAGCTGCTGTCTTAACAGGTGAAAGCAGGAAGATCCTAGTCTACAGATGAAGGCCAGAGATAACTCACTGCTAAGTTTCATGTTTTGAGGCGCAAGCATTTATTCTAGTCAGACCTTCATTAGATCAGATGAGGTGACTCCATATTATGGGGAACAAATCACTTTACTCCAAATTTATCCATTTAAAAGTCAATCTCAACCATAAACAACCACACAGAGGAATACAGGAATGCCTTACTCAATATCAGGGCTCTTTGATCCAGACAAATCAAAACCTAACATGGTCTGAACTATACCTCTAGCAGGGTTAATGGAAGGAGAGTGATATTAACATAAGAAATGAAGGGCATCATTAAAAAGGAACCCTGGGCATCAGAATGATAATGAAGGAATATTTCAAACAACCTGTGCCCACTATTTGATGACTTGGGTACAAAAAAGGACAAACTTCCACAGGAAGGCATAAAATAATCTGAGTAAAAGCACATCCAGCAAAGATGCTCACTCAACAATCAGCAAATCACTGGCCTCAAAGGTTAGATAACAAGGATTGAGTGAAGTCACTGGGAAAGGGAACCAAGAATTTATGATATTAACTCTCTACAATGTCTTACAGAAAACTGGAAGGAGCAGATGGGTCACTTCTAGATACATGCTGGGGAGTTAGTAATATCCTAAAATCAAGTCAAACAAGTAGACCGACTAGAAAATAAGAAAACTCTAGATCAATACCATTCATGAACATCTAATACAAAAACTTTCATAAAAATAGTAACTGATTTCCATGATATATACAAAAGATACAATGCTACAAATATAAGAGGCTAATTCCAGATCTACTGGCTAAGCATTGAAGAATTTATCATTGTGAAACTAATCATAAGAAAATGTACAACCTAATTAAAAATTCCAAAATACTTGATAATACACCAAAAGCATGCAAATGAAAAGCAGACGTATGAAAAGATGCCTGATATCAAATGTTATTAAGGAGTAGGAAATTAAAACAAAAATGAGATAGCATTTTTTTTACCTCTTACAATGATCTGATTTCAGAACACTGACAGTACCTAGTGTTGGAAGCACTACAGTAACAGCAACACTGACTCCCTCCCCAAGTGTTGGGGGAGAGGAGTGTAAAAAGTACAGATGGTTTGGCTATTTCTTTCTTACAGAAGCAGGAGTGATTTATTGCATGCCCCAATATCTGAGCTGTAGGGTATTTTGTCATACAGGTTGACAATGTCTGTATACATAATTACTTTAGATATATTTGTCTAAGAACCTGCATACAAACATTTGTGAAATTTTTGTTATCACCAAAAACTGTAATTAGCTCAGAGTGCCAAGTTGGCAAAGTGTGATGCCATTATCAAATAAACTGATAGGAGCAAAAGCTATGACCTGAATATATGCACCCCTCTCCGGATACATATGCTGCAATCTTCACCTCAAAGATGAGGGTATCAGAAGATGGAGGTCTCTGGAAAATGACTGAGTCATACGGGAAGGGTCTTTATGAAAAGAAATGGCATGAGAGAGCAACTTTGTCCCTTCTGCCATGGCTATCTATGACCAAGAATCAGTATTGACATGACATGGAAACTGCCTATGTCTTGATTTTGTGTTCTTTCATTGTAGAACTATAAAAATAAATTTAAAACAGCTTTAAAAATAAATATCAAGCCACACAAAACTGTGTTTCCAAATGCAAGGAATTTATATACAATTTCTATATACTCTGTGCTCCCAGGTATATAAAATATTTGTGAGGGTATAAATATGAGCTGAAAAGACATCAGTGGTTAACAATAATGAGGAGCATGACCAAAACGTTTGAGTAGGTAAGGCAAAAATGGGCTTGGGGGAGGTAATGAATCTACTCTATTCGATACTGGACATATGACATTATGTATTTATTAAAAATAAGTTTAACCTTAATATACATAGATGTACTAAACATTTAATAAAAATATGTAGAATGTTTAGAGATTCAGGATGGAATGCAGTCTGAACAACAAAATCTAGCCACATTTCAAATGTAGGAAATAGGCCCATGGAGATGATGTAGGCAAAAACTTCCTATCTCAGTTTAAGATTATCTTAAAGAAGACAGACACAAAGAAAATTTTGTGTAAGAACTCTAAATAAAGTTGAGGCCAGTAGGAGCATCAGTAAACAATTAGGATGCTGTTGGTTTTTTGTTTGTTTTGTTTTTAAGTTGAGACCGTGCAACTAAGTAAATGGTTTGTATATTTTCATTATTGTAGGTAATTTTGTCACAGTGTATTACTGGTTAACTATGAGAAGAGGCTACAGAGACATATATAGTCACAGACTGAGTTGCAGACAGACATGTAGAGTTCAGTTAGCATTTATAAATAGTATTAGATACATAAATAGATACATGTAACAGTTACTTCCTTACTCTGCCAACTGACAGGGCCTAGAGACAACCACTTCCTAGTAGCATTTTGATCTTGTTTTTCTCACAAAATTCTCCAATAACAGAGACCAGAAAGCCTTGGAATACTGCTCAATTTTAAGACATAGGCAAGAAACACACAATAGCCCAAAACATGTAGTACTAATAGCCAATAAAAGTGTGCTATGAAAGAAAACAAGAAAAAGAAAATAATAAAAGAAGGAAGGAAGGAAGGAAGGAAGGAAGGAAGGAAGGAAGGAAGGAAGGAGGGAGGGAAGGAAGGAAGAAAGGACAACAATGGGGGAAACTCCCAACAGTCAAATTCAGCTTTATCAGTTTGAGCGATGAATTTGATATTGTATTGGATTTCACATCCAAGTAAAATAATTACACGAACAATAATTCCAGTAGGAATATTGGTTATGCAGTTATATGCAGGAGGTTCCCCTCCATCTTTCAAGTGCAGTCTGTATATAGTGACTAATTTCAAAGTTTCTGTAAAAAGGGGATAAAGAGTAAATTAGCTTTATAAATAAAATAAAATATTACCCTAGTTGAGTAGAGACCAAGATTCATGCCAAGAGTCCTATGTCATACTGAAGTACTGCTCTTGAGATAATGTGAGCCTATTTTTAAAAACGGCACATTTTTACAAAAATGAATTATCTCAGTTGAATCACTAAATAGGCAGTATGCAAATCACAGTACTGAGGGACAGTCTCTGTTACTTGATCAGAAATCCTGAAATCTGTCCAGATTATCTAAAACAAGGGACATTTGGCAGAAGGACTTAATCACTTGCTACTCAACGCAGTGTCATATTCTGGTTGGAATTCTCAGACAGTAGACACCTTTAACTAAAAGCTAATAAAGTTTAAATGAAACATGGTCCTTAGTCAAAATACTTTATCCATATTGGTTTATTAATTATAAGAAAGATATCGACTCTTCTAAGATGTCTATGCCCATGGGAACTAGGAGTGAGGTAAATGGGATCATCTGTACTGACTTTAAAATTTTTTTATAAATACAAAATTGTTACGAAATAAAACTTTATCAAAGAAAGAGGTTTTTAAAAGTAGAAGTGCAACATTGTTTAATGATTGAGACAGACATAACATCAGTGGTGCTCACAGATAACATATTTCCTAAAGTTTGGTCGTTGAAAAGAGAGAAGGGTGAAAACATTTATTAGTTAGTTTTCTTTTTTTTTCTTTTTTTTTAAGATTTATTTATTTATTATATGTAAGTACACTGTAGCTGTCTTCAGACACTCCAGAAGAGGGCGCCAGATCTCGTTACGGATGGTTGTGAGCCACTATGTGGTTGCTGGGATTTGAACTCTGGACCTTCGGAAGAGCAGACCGGTGCTCTTACCCACTGAGCCATCTCACCAGCCCCAGTTTTCATAATGCCTCTCTTCTGATCCAGTTTCTGCTTCAGCAGCAGCAATGAGTAACAGATGTGGGCCAGGAGAGCTTCCAGCATTCAGAACACCTGGTTTCTAACACAGGTTTCCAAAAGATAGTTCCCCCCAGTCTGCCAAAGCAACCCCAGGGACTGTCCAAAAATTAAGTGATATTTCAGAGCACATGAGAGGGGGGCAGTATATACAAATAAGGAACAGTGTGATGGTCACACCAAGGGAAAGAACAGTCCACTGTTGTCTGGAGACTAGTGCTGTCATAGAACAGTGCATCTTCTGGAGGCTAGTGCAGTCGCAGAATCTTGCCTGTTCTGAGGTGGAGAATGAGTTGTCTGTCTGTTACATATATTTCAAACTTCACCAGTCTTACAAATTAGCACATCAAGCCAACCAGATCCCTCAGAGCTCCCAGGGACTAAGCCACCAACCAAGGAGTACACATAGAGGGACCCATGGGTCTAGCCGCATATGTAGCACAGAATAGTCTTATCAGGCATCAATGGGAGGAGAGGCCCTTGGTCCTGTGAAGGCTTGATGCCCCGCTGTAGGGGAATTTGAGGGCAGGGAGGTGAGAGTGGGTAGGTGGGGGAACACCCTCATAGAAGCAGGGGGAGGGGGATGGAATAGGGGGTTTGGTGGGCAGGAACCTGGAAAGGGGATAACATTTGGAATGCAGATAAAGAAAATATCCAATAAAAAGAAATTAAAAAAAGACCCCCCAAAAGTGGTAGAATTACAGATAACAGTATTCTAATTAAATGTTTTTTTTTCTATTTCTGAACAAGAAACAGCACATATGACCCAAATACTCATATACTATAGTTTAAATAAGTTATGACACTTTACTCAAAATCTCTTCACAACATCAGCCTTTTATTCTGTGTTGGCCTCATCACTGCCCAATGTGTTCTAAGAAAGAAGAAGGGTTCATTGAATGTGATTTGAAAGCAATAAAGCCCATCTTATGGAAGGTAAGTTGAGTGCTTGCTTCTTGTTTCTCAACACAATGTTCCCTTCAGCAATCACAATACTATTGTGGGGAAGGCTGACACAATAATCAGAGGAGAAATGTTTTCTGTTTTGGATATAGGCTTATGCACAAAATTTGAAGGATTTATTGTTAAAGTGGTGCTGAGTATCCATTGCACTGTTTTAGTTACTTTATTCATGACCACAATGAAGTATGTGATGGTAACTTCTAGTGGTGTGTGGCTTGTAATAGGTGTGGCCTTACTGGAGGAAGTATGTCACTGGGAGGGGTGAGCTTTGAGGTCTCCTATGCTTTAGCACTGACCAGTGTGGAGCACAGTCCCCTTCTGCTTCCTGGGGGATCAAGATTTAGAACTCTCAGCTCCTTCTCCAGCATCATGTCTGTCTACAGTCTGCCATCCTTCCTACCATGAAGATAAAGGACTAAACCTCTGAAACTGTAAGCCAGCCCCAATTAAATGTTTTCCTTTATAAGAGTTGCCTTGGTCATGGTGTCTCTTCACAGCAATGAAACCTGAATTAAGACACAACTCATAATTTACATTAGTTCCCAGTTTAAGAGGTTTCAGCACACGATTGTTTGTTCTTGTGTAGCCATTAAGTGGCATGAGGTAAAGCCAGGAGACTTGGGAGGAAGGAGGGCAGATCATTAAATAGCAGGATAGGAAGCAGAATTAAAGGGAATACATGGAATAACCAAAGCACAATACAGCCCACAGCTGTACAGTAGCAGTAACTGCCCTTTTCCAGTTTAATCCTACACCTTTTCTTTTACCACCTTCCAACAATACCATGAGTTAGAAAGATTAGCCACCATATATGCTTATACACTTTGTGTTCTGTCTTTTTTGTTGTTTTGTTTTATTTTGTTTGTTTGTTTTTGGTTTTTTATTTTTTGAGACAGGGTTTCTCTGTATAGCCCTGGCTGTCCTGGAACTCACTTTGTAGACCAGGCTGGCCTCGAACTCAAAAATCCACTTGCCTCTGCCTCCCAAGTGCTGGGATTAAAGGCATGACCACCACGCCTGGCTTTTTGTTCTGTCTTAAGAACATTTAGCCATAGAATAGGTCTTTCTTTCATGTTTTGTGGGATCCAAAAGGAAACATTATTTTTCTCCAAGAGAAATTTTATCTAAGTAATGGCACTAATTAAAGCACTTTTACTATTACTGTAGGCATTTAAAGAGTTTTTATTTTGCTAATGGACTAGTGAAATCCTTGGCTTTCTGAAGATCTCCTTGCTTTTGGAAATTCTAACATCAGCAGAATCCAAGGTCTACCGAAGGAGGAAGTTTTTATGTATTCTCTGTGTGACTAGGATTTTGCATTTCACTTAATTTTCTTCAGATTTTACAGGAGTCCTGGTTATAATTTTCAAAGGAAAAACTTAAACCAAGTATGATCAGGACTTCCTCAGTGTCTTACAGGTACAAAGATATGGTCTCTTTCTTGAATTAGTCTAGTGCTATTAAATAAACATATTTAAAACACACATAATTCATATATAATTTTGTATACAGACATGCATGAAGGTGCTTGACTTACAGCAGAGGTATGTTCTTCTAAGCCCATAAACTAACCACAAAGATAACATGCTGAAGTTACAAATAATCTGATCATATCTGCTAAGCATGAAAGCTTAACAGTTCTCTGTGGAACGTTCTCCTTTGTGATCACATGGCTGCCTGCTAATTGCTACCCTTCCCGGGTCTCTTCCGGCACTGCCAGAAAAGTACCACACTGTATATCATTAAACCAGGAAAATGCATACATTCACAACTTGATGTTTGATTCACACACTTAAAGTAAAAAAGAAACCAGGAGTTGAGACATGGTGACTTGAGGATTCTCTCTATGTACACCGGAGACAAAGCAACAGGCAAATCTTGATTTCAATGTTACCCACAACTGAGAAACGATGTTGCTCAGCTAACTGAACAGACTGTGCGTGGATATCAGAATCTCCACGGATTAGCACAGATGATGTTCAGTCCGAGGAGTCATCCTGTTTAACTTGCTAGAGATTTAACGTTAAAGATAGGTTTCACGTAGCTTCTATCTGAATTTAGGCATTTTTTTTCCCAAGAAAGATATAAGAACCATACCTCTCTTTATCATGTTGTATGACTCTGCCCATGTAAGTCAGGAAACTAGATAGAATATACAGGGTACAGATGCTAAATGAATTGTATTTTCAAAATCTTGGTGTGCATGTGTGTGTGCGCGCATATGTGGGTGACTGTGAGTGTCTGTGAGTCTGTATGTGTTCTGTTTAATCTTTTGTCAGACCTGTCACTTGTTTTGCTTTAGTTTTGGAGATGTTGAGAACAAGAGTTTTACTTAGGTTATAAGCCTGTCATAGAAACTCTGGTCATTTCTGTCTCTTCCTGCCCCTTCCCCTTAGATGAGTGAAACTTCTGACTGGAAAGCAAAAGACATTCCTAATTCTTCTAAAAAAAAACTTTTACCATGCAGAGAAGCATAAATCTGGACTCTTGTGATAATAAGCGAATGAAGATGTAGGTTACTGAAGAAACTGCAAATATGCCACATGTGTAACAGTGTCCTTTGCTGGGTTTGGTAAGTAGCTTTCTTTTCTTGAGATTGTGCTGTTGTGACATGACACACTAAAGCTCATTTTTTTAACATGTCGAACAGAGATTCTGTTCTGTTGTTAAGAAACTGCCTTTCTAAAGTATTTTGGATGTCACAGTGTGTACTCAAATATAATTCCTTGTTTGCAGATGTTTTACTTAATGTCACAGAGCTCATGGGAGAGGGACAGTGCTCTGATACTTCTGTCACCAATCCAACAATTTAATCTGTCTGCCTGTCAGTTTAAAGTCTCAGTTTGCGTCACTCCTGTTTAATATAGAGTTTGTTCCCAATGATGTTTGTAGCCACAGGTTTGTGTGAATCAGAAGGTCAGCAGGGATATATTTAATGCACACAATGCACTTAGCAAAGCTGATAATTGTTCTCTGTCTACTGTTAGTCTGAGCTTTTATTAGTAATATTGTATGCTATTTATATTTCCTTAATGTGTATGTGATAAAGAAGGTATCTGTCAGCCTTTCAATTCGGGAAGCCATCTTTGTTTTTGTGATTTATCAGTGTGTCATGGTGTATTGGACAATATACTGGTAAAGTTCTGTTATCATTGCTCCTAAGATCAATGGCTTTTCACATATCTCTTCCCATGCAACCTGCATAAACAGCAATGATAATTTTAATGCAATCATTTAAGTTTTTCTGCTTATATGCTCTGCTTTTCATTTTAAAAACTTCTGTGCAGGCATACTTACTTCATAGATAATTTGATCCGATAGTCACACTATTTCTTTGAGATCAGTGCATAGCAGTGTTGCATTAGGTGTAACTATTTGTTCTCAAAATTTTCTGATAACATTTGAAACTCATCAATCTATACATATTTGCTCATATTCTTTTCTTTCTTGTTAGTATGTAACATGTATTAATTGCTATACTATAAATGCCATAAATTAGTTATGTAAGTGAAAGTCTATATATTTTTAATTTCTTCTTGTTTTAAAATATTTTAGTCTGTCTCTGTCTCTCTCTGTCTCTCTGTCTCTTTGTCTCTGTCTCTCTGTCTCTCTCTGTCTCTGTCTATCTCTCTCTCTCTCTCTCTCTCTCTCTCTCTCTCTCTCTCTCTCTGTGTGTGTGTGTGTGTGTGTGTGTGTGCCTGCATATATGTATTCTCTTCTGTATACATACATAAAATGCCAGAGTCTGGCTTCCATGCATCTTCTTTTATCATTCTATATTTTCACTGTAATTTTTTTGAAAGTGTCTCTCCTCGAACTGAGAGCTCACTGTTTAGATGCACTTAACTGTCCAGTGAGTGAGGTGCCAAGGAGCCCCCTATCTTCCTCCTCTGGTGTTGTGGTCACAGGTATGACCCAGCAAGCTGACTTTCTTGAGTGCTTGGGGTCTAACCTGATGTCCACATGGAGGCAGTTTGCTCACTGAGCTATCTTTTCCTCCAGCATTTCAAACTTGTAAGCTGATAATTGTTCTCTGTCTACTGTTAGTCTGAGCTTTTATTAGTAATATTGTATGCTATTTATATTTCCTGAGACATAGCAAGATGTATGTGCTTTAAAATTATCAACAATTAAATCTTAGGAAATTCTTCAGTATTGTACTTGACTAGACTCTGTGATCTGCTCCTCTCCCATCTAGTCTAACAACACAGGGCAGCTCTAGTTGTGCACAGAGTCAACAACAGAGATTTGAAACTGCAAGAAATAGTTTTGGACAGACTTGATGGTATCTCCTTTCCTTTTGACATTGTAGAGATTACAGAAGGCTCTTGTCTTTTAGCAAGTTGCAGTATATTATGCTTAGGGAATCTAAGTAGCCTGTTGTGGCCTAGCATTAAAATAAATTCACTGATGTCCTTCTGTGGGACTACAGGCTGGCCTTTGTTTATTATTGTTATATTTTATTGGTATAGATATCCCGCCATGCTCTGTGCTATAAATAGTGATGTTTTTATTGTTAGTGCAGTACACTTAATAAAGCTGCAGTTTTCATGGCAATTAATTGGGCTGACAATCAATGCAAGGCTGCAGGCAGTGTGTTTATGTGCTGAGCTTTTGATGAGAGAAGCCCCAAGAAGTCAGGCTGTCAGAAGTAAATGCTCTGTTCAGACATAAAGTCACACTCTGTTCTTGGCTTGACCAAATAACAGTTGATTATAGGCTGAGTCTGGGCCTGATTTTGCTTGTAAGGTAGAGAATATTTGATCACCCTTTAAGAGATATGGTGAGACACTTATTTAGGATAAAGCAGTATGATAAAATTACCCTTATTGGTTGTTTCTCAGGGTACAGTTGGTTTTTGGTGAAAATTTTCTTTCATTTGAAATGATCTAGAAGTTTATGAAGGTTTTTGCTTCCCACCATATGGAACACATATTCGTAATTATTATTATTTTTTGGGTGCACACTTATTCAGAAAATTTCCCTGGGCTAATGGTGTGATTTCCTGGCTTCTTCCATGTTAAAAACAACCCTTCTGTAATCTCTAACTTCTGATTTTACATCCTGGCTCAGTGGATGTTTAATCTTTGTGCAGTAATACTGGCAATGGTGTATCAAAAGACTTTGATGACTGGAGTGGGACCAGATCTAGGAAGGAAATAACTTGCTGTAACTCCTTTGCTGCAGTTAGGGTATAGTTTCAAGTCTGTTTATAAAAATATAAATATAAGCCATCATTTTCAGAAGCTCACATTTTCCAGGAGTATTTTTTCATGCTTTCCTTGATATACCATTTGGATTATACTTCATACAACTCAGTTATTATTTATCAATGCCTTAGACTAAACAAATGAATTCTCATCTTAATTTTCATCCACCTCCCATATGTTTGTTTATCGAACATGAATCAAATGAGTCACATATGACATATAAATCCTTATTATGGCAATAGAAACAATGATGAGACTTTTACTATTCTATTTTCTGTTAGAGTTCTTAAATATTGTGATGCACATCATATCAGATGTCTATGCAGTTATTTCTACCCAAGCACCTTACTGAGAACAAACTGATTTCAGCATAGGCACCAAGCAAATATACTGACTGACTAAGCAATTTAATATTAACCTTATGATAAAGCCCACTGGTATAGAGTGTTTTATAACTTTGTTTCTTAGATTTTGTAGCAGAAATTAAAAATAATCTATTTAAGATGTCCTTCTGACTTACAGAACATGACTCAGATCACAGAACAGAATGCTAGTCTGACAAGCATAGATTTGTGACTTTTCTGAACCCACTGAAGCACTGACATCATAAAGAAAAAAATCAAGCTCAAAATATAAGGGAGGTCAGTACTGATGATGGAGGGGGGCAGTGAGGAGGAGGTTACAGCTTATCTGGGCAAGACACTAGCCAGACCTGCAAACTAGGCTACTGCATGCTCACAGTGATAAATAACAGATGTGCAGTAGCATGGCAGCTGAAAGTACAGGCATTTTCCACATGCTCTAGTAGGTATTTCCCTTCTGAATCCAAACATGTTCTCTCTCTCTCTCTCTCTCTCTCTCTCTCTCTCTCTCTCTCTCTCTCTCTCTCTCTGTGTGTGTGTGTGTGTGTGTGTGAGACAGACAGACAAATAGACAGACACAGAGAGACAGAGAGCAAGATAGACAGAGACAGAGACAGAAACAAAGAGCAGAGATAGACAAACAGGAAGAGACAGACAGACAAACAAACAGAAGTAGAGGCAGAGAGAATGAGAGACAGAGACAGACAGAGATAGACACACACACACACACACACACACACACACACAACACGCAAACTGGAGAAGGAGACACATTTTAAGAGGAACACAGACCACTGCCAGCAATATTTTGATCTTTGTCTCCCCTAAACCACTAATTTCTGCAGCTATAGAAAGGGCACAGATGAAAAACTCTTCAAGGTGAAAATCCTCTACTAGACTAAAATGGAAAGATACATAGAGAATACTAGGGCTTCAACAGCCACAGGACACAGTATCTGCTGGAAGTTTTAACAGCCAAAAAGAATGTCCATCCCCTGCTTTCCACAGCCAGACTAGCAAATATCAAACAATAAGTAGCTTGATCTAGCAAGCTCTCCCTAAGGTACAGTGCCAAGGGTAGATTCCAACTAAACATGCAACAATTACTGACAGAACTGAAAAATAGGGAGCTAAAAGCATAGAAACACACTTTCATTAAGTATACTTAGTAGGGTAAGTATACTTAGAAGGGTCACTACCCTAAATGCAAGGCAATTAAGAGGTGTGTGAAAGTGATATGCACTGCTAACAAATTCAACCCTAGCAGTCTTCAAAGACAGCATACCACCTAGTTAGATTGAGTCCAACTCCTAATATACGGTCCTAGTTAAAATAAAGGTGAGCCACTTTTCATAAAAAAGTAAAATCCTGCCTATGTCTATTATTCTAAACAAATGTCTATCAATAAAAATTACCAAGTGGTAGACTATGGAAATAAGAAGACAGCACAATGTAAGTGAGAATTTCATCCTTATAATTAGATTTGGGTATTCAAAGCACTACTATTTTTTGACAAGGAATGTACAATAATGGATTTCCTGTGGTTAATATGATAAAGCTCATTGTGGTGAAAGTGGATAAAGAGATCTGCAGCTAGGAAGAGGAGGGATGGAAAGAGGAGAAGAATAGGAAGGAACATAGAAAGAGGGAGGGGGAAAGGAGAAGGGAGGAGGAGTAAGAGGAAGAGCAGGAGAGAAGTAAGAAATGGCAAACACAGAGCCGCGTTAATGAGCTTATCGATATGTCTAAAATAGCTAAAGAAAGATTAAGACAAAAGGATAAATCAATAGAAATGACATGAAACTGACACATGAAGAAAATTAAGAGTGGAATCTAGAAACAGAACATCTATCAGCTTCAAGACATAAATATATCAAATATTGAAACAGAAAGTACAAATACATGAATTTGTATATATGTAATTATATATTAATTAAATTAATGATATATAAATTTTATATTCATTACATATATAATATATAAATTAAATCTACAATATATAAAATCACATATATAAAATTACATATGCAGTATATAAATTAACTGTATATATGTAATATATATATATATGTATATATATATTATATATATACCCACACACAAATTCAACTGTAGTCTGTTCTGACTCTATTAGAGGCAATACTAAACTCTTTGTTAAAACTTTTCTCCCAATTTAGGACCAAAGGCAAAACATATGCTAAAATGAAGAGCAAAAAAATGAGGCTAGGGAGAGGTCTCATCTGGCATGAGCACATATTCTTCTTCCAGAGGACCTGAGTTCTCTTGTAAGTCCAGCTCCAGAAGGATCCAACACCTCTGGACTGCACAGGTACCTGCACTCATGTACACACACTCATATATTGACATGCATGTATAAACATAATTTAAAAATATTTTTAAAAATCTGCTTAAAAAGAACACCAAAAGAATTGCTGCTATAACAAAATAAAACATAAAAAAAAGTTGAAACTTGGCTTCCAATTTATGATGCTGTTTGAGAAGGTCATGAGGTAATGTAGCTGTGCTAGAGAAAGAAAATCACTGGTGGTGGCCTTTGAGAGTTCACAACCTAACCCTACATCCAGTTTGCTTTGTGCTTCCTGCATGTATGTGTGGAAATGTAATTGCTTAGCTTCCTACTCTAGATGGCTGTATGTGGCTGCTGCAGTGCCACATTGACGTGCTCTTTATGCAGAATAATGATACCACATCTTTAAAGTGCCTGAGATCTGCTTCTCTGAAGTTCCTATGTGTGGTTTTGAACACTCATGTTGGTCAGCTCTCAACTGTTGTAGCTCCACTTCTAGTGGATCTGATGGACATCTCTGGTCTTTGTAGACACCTATACTCATATGGAAATGGATTCTTAAGTCATACTTGAAAATAATTTAAAAAATAAAGTACTGAAACAAAACTAGTGTCAATTTGGTATTTTGTACCCCCTAAAATGAACGGAGTTGATTTAGTGTCAGTGAGTGTACTCTGTTAGAGAGGCTAAAGGAAGTTGTTTATAAACAGGTTACCAGAGAGAAGTTCAGAGAGATTGAAGAAGTTGAGAGTATGTATGCAAAGCAGAGTGAATATAGAAAACAAACTTTTCTTTTTTGATTTTCTTAATATAACAACTTGCTAGCCAAATAAAATATTACATAAGTATATAATGTGATTCTAACATATGTAAAATCAGATGTATTATGACAATAATACAATCTTGGGAGTGAACATTTGAAAATATAGGATTGTAAGACTCTTTTTACTGCATAAAAATCAGTGTAAAGTTATTTCCAGGGAGAGTTTGATTTGTTAAGATGCACATTTAAAAAGTCCTACTTCTAGCTTTTAGTTTTTAATAAATAATGAGTCAATGGAGGAGATAAAGGGTAATATATAAATGGTCAACTAACCCTACACAAGGCAGGTTGAAGTGAAGTCTTGAAATGAAGATCAGATGGAATCTTGTCAGTAATCAAAATTTAACGTATAGGTTACAATACAGAGATTTCAACCAGATAATAGACCACTAGGAATGTTTCATCATATTCTGGTCTTTAGTGACATATTTGACCTTTGACCTTTCTCCATGTCTTTTTTCCATCCCGACAGTATCCTTAGTCACCTCCAATATGAATGTCTTTATACTGGTATATGGAACAAGCCAGCAACAAATGTGGACTTTGTGGAGTAGTGAATCATTTGTCTTAGAGCTTGAAGTCTGTTGGAAATTAGCTCAAGTGCTTTGTCTTAATTTGGCTCCCAAAGTTGTTTCCAGACCTGGGGATCCCTGCCCGCAGTTGGCTTCCATTGGTAATAAAGAATTGCTGTACAACCAATGACTGGGCAAGGAGTTGGAGGCAGGACTTTTAGACTATGTGGGCAAAGGACAGAGATAGGGGGGAAGAGAATGAATCACCATGACTCGGAGACAGAGGGATCAGATTTAAAAGCTGCAGGAGAGAAACCATCCAGCAATGTAGGTGGAAAGGAAATATGGCCCTATGGGGCAGCTGCACAGAAGGTAACAGGGCAGCAGAGTTAAAAATATAGATTTAGAAGGTGTTAAGCCAGGAATATTGGAAGGAAGTGTGTACTAGTCGCAGGAAGGTTGAGAAGTGCTCAGTCATTGAGCTAGTCAAGGCATACAAAATTAGCTGGTATGTGTGTGTGTATGTCTCATCCACTAACCTAGAGAGCTCTTGGGTGGGTACAGCATGCTCACTACTAGCCAGAAGTCAAAGCAGTTTAACAAATTCACTTCTATGAAGTCAGCTACATAGTCAATGATCTAATCCTTTCATATATTTGTAATTATGATCAATAAAAATCTTTGGGTCTTGTGTGAGTTTTCCTGATTGTTATGTACTCTGTGCTAATTCCTAAGCACATTTGCTGCAAGGACAGCAGCAGTGTTTATAGGGCGGGTACTAAAAGCTTCTCTTACAGCTTCCCTCTATGTGGCTTCTTATCTGGTTCATTTCGATCTGTACTCTGGCTCCATAATAAGATTTAACCATAAGGTTAATAGATTCTGGTGAGTCCTGTGACTCTTTCGAGTGAATTACCTGAGGGGATGTTAAGGGAAACCTTGAACTTCAAATTGGTGTTCAAAGAGTACTCTTGTAGAGACTGTCTTTAAAGCACACTGACTGTCTAAAGCTGGGGAGTTCTCCATGCCTTACTTTGAATGTAGTGACACAGATAATAGAAGTCTGAGAGTCTATAAAATGATGTTTAGGCAAACATTAACCAAAAGGAATTTGGAGTAAATACACATTAATATTGCTTGAGGTAGGCTTCACATAAGAATTATGAGGATTAAAGTGGCTATTACAGCTTCAATCCCTTGAGAATGTGTAACAGGCCTTAATATCAGCTCTTAATAACAGAGCATCTATGTTTATAAAGCAGTATCTCAGAGAATAAAGCAAGAAATAAAAATCTACAGACTTAAGAGTGTAAGTACCTCTCTGTCAGCAAATTGTAAGTCAAGAGGGTATCAGGTGTCCATAAGAAGATAAGATGGCTTGAATAACATCCCTGACCAAGTTGATATGACCAAACACTAAGGAGGAACAGAATATATTTTCAATGGAACACCAAAAAATTACCACAGTAGATATTATTATGTCTACAATATAACATTTAACAATTCAAAACATTAACCTTTGTCCATTAATAAACTGAAGGGAACTTACATACTGTTACTAATAGTCACCAAGTAAATTCCTTTTTAGCAGTTGTATCTACATAGAATATCGTGACTCCAATTACAGTAGATGTGATATGTGAGAAGCTTTGCTTCTTGAAATAAAAAGAGAGAATATGCATAATCTCCAGATTACTCAAGAAATCACAGAGGCAGAGACAAATAAAGATTAGAGAGGTCCTGTAACCAGTAAAATTGAAGAATCTACGATAACTATTGTTAGAAGATATACCTGATGTTGATTGGCCCATTTTTATTTATTTATTTATTTTAATTTTTATGGGTTATTTTATTTATTTATATTTCAAATGTTATCCCCCCTTTAAATAGCACATTGATGTATTTAATAGACATAAGGTAACAGAGATACTATTAATGTCCTAAAGTTATATCTAAAAATGACTTCAGCAGGATTTATATGTTTTTTTTTAAAGTTACTCAAAGCAAACTTGTAATTTATGAAGTAAATCTGCATTTCAGAAAGGACATTATTGTATAGGGTTCTAGCCTGTGTTAGGGGCAATGGCATGTCACAAAAGTAAGCACTGGAAGACCTTATCTAGATACATTTTTATCACCCACATAGTGACCCAAAATGAGTGTCAGTGTGGAAAAGGGACTTCAGCTGTGTTGGATGACTGCTAGTGGAAGAATGTATAATCTCTTGTATACTTATAAAGAAGAGTAAAAGATGTTTGCTAATCTTAGTAAAACTTAGTGTTTTTAAATAATGAGTATTTCATGGAGATTTGTTTGAGTCTTTGTATAAAATAATGTAAAAATTTCAGACAAAAAATTGTCAAGAAACAGTGCATTTCTTTAAATCATGTAAATATGTTTATTGAAAACCTTGAAGTCATAAATAATTTGCATGTTATTAAAGAGGTCACAAAGCATAACAACTACTTTGCTTTTGTTACAAAGTTATGCCCTAGGAAGTATGTAGGACAGAGTGAATCTCATCATAAATTATCAATAGTAAATTCGATAAAATATAAATAAAATATTAGCAAAGATAATATCTAATAATTGTAATATACCATCCACAATTACTATACAGATATATTCAGGAGAAAATTGTCCAAAGTATAGATTGGATATGTGTAAAGAAAACTCACCTATTTTTCTGAGACATAAAGCAGATGAACAAATGAAAGATGTCATTGTAAGACTACAGTACAAAAATGGATAATTACTCATTTTTTATTATTTTATTTATTTATATTTCAAATGTTATCCCCTTTCCCAGTTTCCTCTCTTATCCCATCTCCCTCCCCCTGCTTCTATGAGGCTGTTCCCTTACCCACCCACCCACTCTCACCTCACTGCCCTAGCATTCCTCTACACTGTGGCATTGAGCCTCCACAGGACCAAGGGCCCCCCTCCCTTTGATGCCAGATACGACCATCCTCTGCTACATATGCAGCTGGAGCCATGGGTCCCTCCATGTATACTCTTTGGTTGATAGTTTGGTCCCTGGAAGCTCTGGGGGCTCTGGCTAGTTGATATTGTTGTTCTTCCTATGGGGTTGCAAAACCCTTCAGCTCCTTCAGTTCTTCCCCTAACTTCTCCATTGGGGTTCCTATGCTTAGTCTGGTGGTTGGCTTCGAGCATCTACATCTGTACTGGTCAGCCTCCAGCAGAACCTCTCAGGAGACAACTATATCAGGCTTATGTCAGCAAGTACTTCTTGGCATCAGCAGTTAAGTCTGGGTTTGGTTTCTGCATATGGGAAGGACCTCCAGATGGGCCAGTCTCTAGGTGACCTTTCCTTCAGGCTCTGCTCCTCTCTTTGTCCCTGTATTTCCTTTAGACAGGAGCAATTCTGGGTTAAAATTGTGGAGATGGATAGGTGGCTCCATTCCTCAACCAGGGGCAATACCTAACCTCTGGATATTGTCTCTACAGGTTCTCTCTTCTCTTTGTTGGGTATTTCAGCTAATGTCATCCATGTGGGTCCTGAGAACCTCTTGCTTTCCTGGCATCTGGGACTATCTGGTGGCTACCCCAGTTCCCCATTCCCCATTATTAAACACCTCTGTTCAATTTCCTGACCCTCTGTAAATCTCCCCCATCTCCTCCTGCTACACCCACTCTAGTGAAGTCTGCTTGACAGGCCGAAAGGCCTGGAAGCACTCACGAGGCAAAGAGTTTCAAGGAAACTCCTGGAACCTTGGCATTCCCATAGCCCATATACTCAAACCCTATCCCCTTGTTAGTCTGGTGTATGTATCCACGTGCTCTCTTTCAGTATTGTTTTATTATAAATGCCTTTAAGATTTGATTTTTTTGTCATAGCTAAGCCTTCGCCAGTGTTCCAATGTCCTAGAAAATCCTTGAAGCCGATGAGCTTGGAATTCAGTAAGAATGTTACCTATTCAGTAACATTTAAATTCATTTCTAGTATTCTGAGGAGCCACCAGACTGATTTCCAGAGTGGTTGTATCAGTTTGCAATCTCACTAGCATGGAGGAGTGTTCCTCTTTCTCCACATCTGCTGTCACCTGAGTTTTTGATCTTAGCCATTTTGACTGGTGTGAGGTGGAATCTTAGGGTCATTTTGATTTGCATTTCTCTGATGACTAAGGATGCTGAACATTTCTTTAGGTGCTTCTCAGCCATTCAGTATTCCTTAGTTGAGAATTCTTTGTTTAGCTCTGTTCCCCATTTTAATAGGGTTATTTGATTCTCTGTAGTCTAACTTCTTGAGTTCTTTGTATATATTGGATATTACCCCTCTATTGGATGTAGGATTGGTAAAGATCTTTTCCCAATCTGTTGGTTGTCATTTTGTCCTATTGATAGAGTTCTTTCTCAATAATATGCTTAAGTAACATGATTTGAAAATCATATTTCAAAATACCAGCAAGATTTTGCAGATTAATGAATATTGTGAACCAAAATTCCATCTAAAAATTGTGAAGAGAAGCAAATACCAAAAATATTCAAGCATGTAGTGAGTAATTGTTTTGGAGAGGAGTTCTTACAACCTTCTAGGATGTAAGAAAATACAGTGGATGGAAACAGAAAATTTCAAGGAGATTAGTTATATATTGCAAGTATTTATAATCTGATAGTCCCATTATTACAAATAACAAGGACAAATAATATTTACAATGTTAAATCATGCTAAGATAATAATTAGCTAACTTTTGAAATTATTTTAAATAGGATCCTAACCTACTGATCCTAACCTCAGTTCTCATTATAAAATTAATTTCCAGTGCTTTGTTATTACAAATTCTAAAAATAGTTTAGTATTCATTTAATCCCCGAAAGAGCTAGTAGTTTATTTTGTTATAATCTATAAAGTTACATTCTAAAGCAAAAGAAAATGATGAACTAGAATGAAGAAAAATAGTGTGCACAAAGAGGATAAAGATAATAAAGAGAAAATATTCATAACACATGGTAAGGTGATTTTTTTAAATTTTATGAAATATTCTTGCAAGTCAAATCAGTTCTTTAATAGTTTGATGCATGTCTTAGTGAAGATGACAGTAGCAATCTTGATAAACTAATTGATGCTATTTAATAGATAGATGGGTGGTCATGAAATATTTTTAGTTTTGCAATTTTGTGAGGTCCTATTTGTTGATTCTTGATCTTACAGCACAGGCCATTGCTGTTCTGTTTAGGAATTTTTCCCCTGTGCCCATATCTTCCAGGCTTTTCCCCACTCTCTCCTCTATAAATTCCAGTGTCTCTGCTTTTATGTGGAGTTCTTTGATTCACTTAGACTTGAGCTTTGTACAAGGAGATAAGAATGGATCAATTCGCTTTTTCTACATGAATGCCAGTTCTTCTACAGCTGCCAGTTGTTCCAGCACCATTTGTTGAAAATGCTGATTTTTTCCCCCCACTGGATGGTTTTAGCTCCCTTGTCAAAGATCAAGTAACCATAGGTGAGTGGGTTCATTTCTGGGTCTTCAATTCTATTCCATTGATCTACCTGTCTGTTGCTATACCAGTACCATGCATTTTTTTTTTTAAATCACAATTGCTCTGTAGTACAGCTTGAGGTCAGACATGATGATTTTCCCAGAGGTTTTTTTAATTGTTGAGAATAGTTTTTGCTATCCTAGATTTTTTGTTATTCCAGATGAATTTGCAAATTGTCCTTTCTAACTCAGTGAAGAATCGAGTTTGAATTTTGATGGGGATTGCATTGAATCTGTAGATTGCTTTAGGCAGGATAGCCACTTTGACGATATTAATCCTGCCAATCCATGAGCATGGGAGATCTTTCCATCTTCTGAGATCTTCTTCAATTTCTTTCTTCAGAGACTTGAAGTTCTTATCATACAGATCTTTCACATCCTTAGTTAGAATCACACTGAGGTATTTTATATTATTTGTGACTATTGTAAAGGGTGTTGTTTCCCTAATTTCTTTCTCAGCCCGTTTATCCTTTGTGTAGAGAAAGCCCATTGATTTGTTTGAGTTAATTTTATATCCAGCTACTGCAGTGAAGCTGTTTATCAGGTTTAGGAGTTTTCTGGTGGAATTTTTGGGGTCATTTATATATACTATCATATCATCTACAAATAGTGATATTTTGACTCCACATAAAACCAGAGACATTAAAACTTATAGAGGAGAAAGTGGGGAAAAGTCTTGAAGTTATGGGCACAGGTGAAAAATTCTTGAACAGAACAGCAATGGCATGTGCTCTAAGATCAAGAATTGACAAATGGGACCTCATAAAATTGCAAAGCTTCTGTAAGGCAAAAGATACTGTCAATAAGACAAAAAGGCCACCAACAAATTGGGAAAGAATTTTTACCAATCCTAAATCTGATAGGGGATTAATATCCAATATATACAAAGAGCTCAAGAAGCTGAACTCCAGAAATTCAAATAAACCCATTAAAAATGGGGTACAGAGCTAAACAAAGAATTCTCAACTGAGGAATAACGAAGGGATGAGAAGCACTTGAAAAAAATGTCAAAAACCTTAATCATCAGGGAAATGCAAATCAAAACAACCCTGAGATTCCACCTCACACCAGACAGAATGGCTAGGTTCAAAAATTCAGGTGACAGCAGATGCTAGTGAGGATGTGGAGAAAGAGGACCACTCCTCCATTGCTGGTGGGATTGCAAGCTTGTACAACCACTCTGGAAATCAGTCTGGCAGTTCCTCAGAAAACTGGACATAACCATGGAAGGAGTTGCAGAGACAAAGTTTGGAGCTAAGACGAAAGGATGGATCATCCAGAGACTGCCCCACCCGGGGATCCATCCCATAATCAGCTACCAAACCCAGACACTATTGCATATGCCAGCAAGATTTTGCTGAAAGGGCCCTGATATAGCTGTCTCATATGAGGCTATGCCAGTGCCTGGCAAATACAGAAGTGAATGCTCACAGTCGTCTATAGGATGGAACACAGGGTCCCCAATGGAGGAGGTAGAAAAAGTACCCAAGGAGCTGAAGGGGTCTGCAACCCTATAGGTGGAACAACAATATGAACTAGTCAGTACCGCCAGAGCTCGTGTCTCTAGCTGCATATGTAGCATATGTAGCAGAAGATGGCCAATTTGGCCATCATTGGGAAGAGAGGCCCCTTGGGTTTGCAAACTTTATATGCCCCAGTAGAGGGGAAAGCCAGGGCCAAGAAATAGGAATGAGTGAGTTGGGGAGCAGGGCATGGGGAGGGTATAGGGGAATTTGGGGATAGCATTTGAAATGTAAATGAAGAAAATATCTAATAAAAAAGAAATATTTTTAGCAGTATATGTCTGGTTGATATAGGAGTAATTAACTTATAAGATAATGAAAATTCTGCAATATATACATTTTATAAATTTATGAAATACATATAGAATATATACATTTATGAGATATGACTCTCTGGAAAATTCCATAAACAATCACAGTACTTTTTATTATACAAATAAATATTGTTTACCTTAGAAACCTAATAGGTTATGCCTGAAGAAAAATCTGAGGAATTGCTTTAGTTACCCAGGACATCATGTTTTGCCAGTATCTTCCTAATATCTATGTCTTAAACAATGTTAGTGAAGTCTGGCACTGAATAGAGTCATGGAAGACTAAATAACTCAAATAGAATAGTGAGAAAATATTCTCTTCATGAACTGAAATTCAACAACTATAAAATGGTTAGATGGATTTGCCAATAATGAGTAGCACTATCAGTTCTTCCTTATGTCTTACAGAATATATTATGATTTTTCATTACCCAAGGCCATCTTGACTATTACTGAATGCTATAAATGTTATCATTTCAACTTTAAAGGAACTCTTAGGAGGTGTGGACAAATGGAATGGAGGTACTTACTAGTGACATGCGTGTGAAGGAGTTAGTATAGAACTGATCCATTTCTGTTTCTTTTATTTCCTCACTACGTGGTTGTTATCCTCCTCTGCCACATCTTTCACCATAGTGTACTTCCTGGTCACAGCAGCAATGTATTGAAATCTTTGAGTCTGTAAGATATGGAGGCCTGGCCCGTTTTTATTTGTTTTAACTCTGGCTACTATGCAGTGAGCATCCTTGTCTGCTATGTGCTATCACCATGATAGAGGATAAAGAGTTTGGCAGCACGAGGAGGCACATAGAGGTTGCACATCCTAGATGCAAGTAAGAGAAGGCAGAGTTGTACAGTATGAACCTTATAATGCAATTACTGACAAAGAAAGTTTTAGCCAAGTCAATGGGACATCTTCCAGCCAAAGATGTTTGTTACACGAATTCATGTCTTCTGTATTCTCTACCTTGTCATACTCAATTCCTGACTAAGAAGAGCAATTCACACAAGTCAAAGTAGTGTGTAATCCTGAGGGTGACAGGTTATCCTACATTACATCTTATATACATTAATAACTATGCTTTGATTGTAAAAATTATTTTTGTCAAGTTCTTAATTCAGATGCAAATGGAATAAAATTGTAGTGCTTGTCTGTGAAGAGTATGCATCTGTGTGCATGTGATTGCAGGTGTGTGCAACTGTGCTTGTACATACAAGTTCAGGAGTCAATGGTGACTGTCTGTCTTCCTGTATGACTCTCTTCCTAATTGGATTTAACTTTTTACCGTTTGAATATTTCATACATGGAAACAATGTGTTTTGACAAAATCTATCCCACATTATATTTTTGGCTGCTACCTTGGGCAAGTCTCTGAGGTCCCACTATCTCCAAGCTCCTTAACACCAGCATTATAGGGGCACACTGTGCCCAGCTTCGCATGCGAGGGTTTCAGATTAGAATTCAGCCCCTCATGCTTGCACAGCAAACACTTTACCCACTAACACATCTCTCCATGATTACTTTTATTATTTTATGCAGATTTTATTCACACCTTAATGATCCTTGCTCTGAGGATATTCTTATAATGTTCATTTTTTTTAATAGGTAATGGACATCTACCCAAAATACCAAAAATCATGTTTGCTGGTGTGGTGTTTTTGCTTATTTGGATTTTTACAAATTTTTATATTATTTTAATGATTGCCAGATAAATTCCCTGTATTACAGTTTTTAAAAATCGGTGACCACTCAACATGTGATACATATTGACTGATATTTACATTTGGATTTCTTTATATCGATGGGGTCAAGTATATTTGAATAGGCACGTGCTGACAGTAATCTACAGAGCCGGAAGTAATGGGATTTTTATAGACTGAACACCCTTAGAAATTTCACTCACTCCCAACCTTGATGAACTGTCATAATAATTGATTGTATTAACGGAAATAAATAGCCAAATTTGCTTTGCCTTCACAATGACCCTGTTCCATCTGACATGGGTGAGGTATAAGGTTACTTCACACTGCCCCAGTCAGGTCAAGGCGCAGGAAAAGCCTTGGCTCAGGCCTTTAATTCAATCCCGCAGACAAGAGGATGAATCGGCATTGTCAATGTCTCTCTCTTTGGCGTGGGTACCAAATAACCTTGCTTCACTTCCTTGTTTCTCCCAGAGAAGGTTTTGGCAGTACATTGCTTACTTTCAGTTGCGGAAGTTACACAGTTTAAAGAGGGAACAGTAATTACAAGCCATTAAACTCAGAAGGCCACCCGCACAAATGATCATTGTGAAGAGGACACAGCCTTCAAGTTCAGTAAAGGATGATTACCAGAGCATTTTAGCTGCGCGCTGGTGAAGGGGGGGAGGGGGAGGCTTGGGAAAGGCGCTAAGGCAGCAAATAAATGCCCAAGATCACAGTTAGACAGGGCAGTAGCTACATTGATTATGCCAGCAATGATTTAGTGGGGGTGCCTCACACTTGCCTTTACACAAAGTGTCATAATAGGTATTTTGAAAAATACTCTGTTCTACTTGCTGTGTCCAGTTTAAACCACAGAGGTGTCACTTACACTGTTACTCCATATTGGATGAGGGAAAACATCTAGCCCCTTGGAACTGGAGTTCTTTTCTCCTGTGGCTCTGGATTCAGTGCTTGAAGAAATATCTGTTTTCCCCTTTGCCAGACCATGGCTCTCTTTTGTTTAAAACACATCTTAAAACTCACCCCTCCCAGAACCTTTCCTGATTAATTGCATTCAATTACTTGTATTCAGCATCTTCCCTCTGTAAATGCTGCATTAAATTATATTTCTGACATGTTCATTTCTGAGGAGCTTTAAAATATAAATATATAATCTTACCTTCAACTAGCATGGATCATAATATATGTCTAGATGATAAGGGCATAGCCACCTTTATTGCAAGATTATTAACTGTCACTAAGCTAAGACTTTTTTTTCTTTTTTTTTTCCCATCACCTGACAAAAGCTAGGTTACAAAATTCTTTGGCCACTAGAGGGCATTTACTTCTGATAAAAAATGAGAAGATATTCTGTGTGATTTGCTTTACCTAAGGTTAGGGTTAGGATTTTTGTATTTTTTAAAATTCCTGCCTTCACTGTTCCCTACATAATGAATTTCACAGGAGGCAAAGGAGACTAAGGACTCACCTTTCACTCAAGCCAGATTCGGCTTTACTTCATCCAGAGTGTGTGACTTAGTATGATATTTGCATATTTGAGAGAATCAAGCAGGGCACACAATCCTAGCAAGTTGTGATGGTCAAATGTGGCATTTCCTATTGCCTCCTACTAGCTTCTTATACATAGTTTCTTATTAATGGTCTCCATCCATTGCTAGCTCCAGGTAGTTGGCTAGGTCTTCAGTACTAGGCGTGGTTTCCCACTTGTGAGAGGGCATTCTGACCAAACAGAGCTGCTGGTTACTACCAGGATATGCATGATGCTATTTTATTTTTAGGAATATTGTGGCTTGATGGTAATTGTTTTAGTTAACAGACAACCAACATAACTATCTAAACAAGACCTGAACAAGATTGACAGCAACAGATATTCTAACAGGGAAAGATGAATCTTATGGGACTCCAACCCTGGACAAAGAACTGAAGGCGACTTAGGAATGCTGAGAATGGGGCAAGTAGTCTTCCCACAGAAAAGCCTCTCTCCAATTGGTTATGCAATGCCATGTTGCAATCTCTGAAATCAAATACATACAAGTAACATTAGGGGGACAAGAAGTTTACATTTATATATTTAGGAAAAATTACATATTATCAAATAAAGAAAAGAGGCCATAAATTTAAGAGAGAGCTGTGGTTGGTAGATTCATAAAAGAGATTGAAGGAAAAGGAAATACATTTGAATTTCAAAATACTAAATTATGTGTACACACACACACACATTCGTAATCCTAATTCCAACCCTTAAGACTTCAGAATAAAACCTAGCCTAGTTGTCTATGCTACTCCTCTGTTCTGTGACACTGTTGCTTATCCAAAGGCACAGATTTCATTAGTAGGTAGGATTAAAAACATTTAACAGTCCAAGTGGTTAACATGGTATGAGTGTCCCATTACTGCTATAACAAAAAAATTGTAGACTTGATGACTGAAAGAGAAATAATAAACTGACTATCTGATAAGGGCTGAATCCCCTCCAGTAAAACTAAGAACTTTTCCTGGATTGTTTCTTCAAAGTTCACAGAATTGCATCTTTCGAGGTTCTCTGAGATGCATGGAGGAAGGAAAAAGCCATGAGGTTTGTCCAAAGGGAAATACAGTCAATCCTTACATGCATTCACTGATAGTTTAATATCAAATAGCTATATGTGAAGAGACGATTATTTCTAAGTTAGTATGCACCACAGAAATGGTGATTGTATAGAATTCATGTTCCTCGGATAGTAAAAATCTTCAATGAGAATCCAGGAGAAGGTGTTCTCCTCCACTTTCATGCCTCCATAATTTTCTTGTCTTCATCTCTGCTTCAAGAGAATATATTAAGAGAGGATATACGTGTGAGGAGAGAAATGGGAAATGAACAAAGAGAATTTAGTAGCTCAAATGGGTCTTCTGTATGAAGGATTGAGGCTTTTATGCCAAACAAATGGCTCACTGGCACAGCATAGGTTTTCTCATGCAGGCTCTGTCTGTTACATCTAGTTCTTCTTAAAAAGTCATGTTTCATTAACATTTTGAATCTTGGTGTTTTCTTGGTGCAATTGTCATAGGTCACATTCAGACACTCTGGAGTACCCCAGAACCTGAACCTGAAGCACTGGTACACACTGGTCATAGTAGTTGTATTAGTCAGAGTTATCTAAAGTCACAGATCATATGGAATGAATTATATATATATATATATATATATATATATATATATATATATATGGAATTTATTGGAACAAATTATAGGCTGTCATTCCACGATGCTGAGTGTTTCAGTTATGTAAGCTGAAATCCTGAAGAAGCAGGTTCTAATGGATGTGCTGGAACGTAAGTGCAAGCAGGCAAAGAATGAACAAGCCTTCTTTCTTCCATTGTTCTTATTTAGGTCTCTAGTTAAAGGTTTGGCCCAGATTAAAGGTGTGCCTCAAGTTCTGAATTAAAGATATCTGTCTTCCAGCATCAGGATCTAGATTAAAAGCTTGTGTCTTCCAGCCTCGAGATCTGGATCACAGGGGTGTCCTCCATTTCTGATTTGTATTTCATCCTGGATTTAGTCAAGTTGGCAACTGAGAATAGCTATCATCATGGTATCAGCTGGATTTCTTGAAGCCTTCTTCTTTAACAATCTTCCTTTCTCTTTTCTCTTCTCTTCTCTTCTCTTCTCTTCTCTTCTCTTCTCTTCTCTTCTCTTCTCTTCTCTTCTCTTCTCTTCTCTTCTCTTCTCTTCTCTTCTTTTCTTATTTCATTCATTAAATTTGCAGCTTTTTTTTGTGAGGTCTTCTAAATTTTACTCTTCTTCCTCCATAGAGTAGCTGGAATATACATTTTTGTTTAGAGGGATAGGGAATACCTTTTAAGACCCTTAAAACCACCCTGCTTAAAGAGCTGTAGAATCCAAAGTAAATTCAAGACCACCTAGCCCCTTCCCCCTCTGAAGGGACTTTCAGAAACATAGTGGTCAAGGTGACTAAGTCTGCAGCTGCCAAAACAAAATGAGCTGTTCTCAGAAAAATAACCATAACAAGATAGCAGTTCCCAGAGAAATTCCCCTGCCACGACACACACTGAATTCTGAGAAAGACCACAAACCACCCTGACCTTGCTAGAATTCCCTGTGATGTTAATAGCTGTGACGTTAATAGCTGACCTATAAGTTCAAAATGTACTGCTGCTGTGCTGACCAAATCATAATAACCCACCATAAGGACAAACAAACTGAGTCACTAGGCCAAAGGTAGTCACCCTATGCAAACCATCCAATGCCTGAAAAGCTTACTTGCTACACCAATGAAAATAAGCCAGCTAGCCCTGTTGCCTAAATCTGCCCCTTACAAGGTATAGTTCTTTCTTTGTTCTTGGTCTCCCTTCTGGCCTATGTGCTGAGAGGAGGGTCCTCAATGCTTTGGATCAATAAAAATCTTCTTGCAGTTTGCAGCGATGGTGGTCTCTGTGGTCTTTGTGAGTGAGGGTACTGTAGCTTTGTCTATTGGGACTATGTTCCACAACTCTGCCCTTTGATTTGTTGTGTTTTTTTTTTAATGGTCTTCGCCTGTTTCAGAAAGTGGTTTCTTTGATGCAGAGGTGAGAACTACACTTCTCTGTAGCTATAAGGGAAAATATTTAGGGTGTAGTTAGGGTTTGTGTCAGTTTAGTAAAGTGTCAGTTGAAGTTGCTTCTCCAAGATCCATGACTTCATTAGCCCTTGGCAGTTGGCTAGGTTTCTGGTACCAGACACAATGGCTCTTCTGTTGACCGAGTAGAGTATTAAGTTTAATTAGAGAGCTGTTGGTTATGGCTAACATAAGCATGCCACTACCAAACCCTTAAAATTATTACGCCATAGCTGTGTAGGACTGTTGGTTGCTTCCCTCTTTAAACTTACATGGTACATTATGCTACCATGAAAGCTTGTCCTCAGAAAGGAGGCATTGAGGTCAATTCCAACCCACAGGTGTCTGAACCCTGTGTCTGAAGTGCATGGTGTCTTCAGAAATAGTGATTTAAGACCTCCTACCTCAGGGGTGGGGGCAGGCAACCAAGACCAATAGGGAATTCTTAGAGATCCCTAACCAACAAACGAGAGCTTCTTATGCCTGGTATCAGAGGTTTTGTTTGACAGTCCTTGGCTTTTGGAGGGACCATTTTTTTGGTCCAGATAAAGAATTTTAATTTAAACTCTATATGTATGTATATTTATATACCAACTTATGTCATAGGTATTTTTAGGTAATTAATACTATGATTCATTACGAATTTCTCAGACATCTTTACTGTTATGTACCTGCCTCTCCCCTTCATTTGTAACTGTCTTCCCTCTTCCTCCCTAATTAGATCCACCCCACCTTTCCCATTTGCCCATCAGATCATTAGTACTCTACTATTCTCCTCTCTATTCCCTACCCCCTCTGACCATCTCCACTCCCTGGCAATAAACCCTTTATGCTTCCTGGTTGGCATACCAGTTTAAAGTTAGAAAAGAAAACATAGCTCTCAATTCTATTGCTTCCCAGCTATCCCACTAAAAGCTCAAAGGTTATAGATCATACCATAGAATAGTAGAATTTTGTATCTTTGAAAAATATTTTGTCCTTTAAGCTTCAAGGAAAATATGAGAAAAATATAGGAACACTTTGAGTTCTATTCTTCTATTGGTACCCAGTGACACTCCATTGAAGAAAACAAATTTTCCTTTTCCCATTAGATACCAATTGCATATAGCTCCGTGCTCAGAGGTGGAACTTTCTGCTCACTTCCCTTTCCTATGCTGGGATTTTTGTCTGGTTTCAATCTGTACAAGTCTTGTGCACACTGCCACAGTCTCTGTGAGTTCATATGTGCTGACTTCTTTTTTGATCTGCAACACTTTCTATAGGAAGTCCAACTTTAAAGCCAGATAAAAGAAACCAGCTCCTCCCCCACCCACACACCATCCCTCACCAGTCACTTCCTAGCCCCTATGGTGGTTTTGAAAGCAAGAGGAAGTTCCAGCAACGTAATCTGATTTCTCCAATCTACTAAATTCAAATACCACCCCCCCACACACATGCACAAAGAGTTTTTGGATGTGAAAATTGGAGTTGTTAACATGAAACTCCCATTCCTTATTCCTATTTCAATATTTGCAGCAATCATATATTCTTTTTGGATGTGTCTCTTGTTAGATCTATTTAATAACAACTAAGCTTCTAAGGAGTAAATAGAATCTGAATATACCATTACTTCAACCCTGATCAGACAGCAAAGTTTGATATAAATTCTAAGAAAACTTTTAACTTTTCTGATAACTTTTCTGATAACTTTTTCTGATAACTTTTTAGTATCAGTGGTTTTTTTGTTGTTGTTTTTTGTTTTTTTTTTTTTTTAGAAAAAATGATATATCTTTGTGGAATTCATCAAGAATGCAAGATGGGTAATGACTATGATTTATTTTCTGAAGCAGATGTAGTTAGCTGGAGACAATGTAAGAATAAACAGTTTAAAGTTAGAAAAGAAAAGAAAATATAACTCTCGATTCTATTGCTTGCTCGCTATCCCACCCAAAGCTCAAAGAGCATCGATCAAACAGTCGAAAAGCAGAATTTTGCATCTTTGAAAATTGATCTATAATGAATGATGTAAACTTTCCAATTTGTTTTGTCATTCAAGCTTCAAGGAAAAGATAAGAAAAATAGAGGACCACATTGAATTCTATTCTTCTTTGGTATTGTATAGGGTATGGTCAAGGTTTTCTAATGCACTTGGTGTGGGAAATAAGACTGGATAATTTTAACATTCGTAAGCTGGCTGACTCAAGGGAAGCAAATCTGAAATGTATTCTAAGTGCTGCAAGGATTTTAAAGGACTTTGCTTTCCTTTAGTACCACAAAGCTTTGCTTGCTGACTAGAGCAGTTTAAGCTTTGTGTCAAACAAACTGGGGCAAACTTCAGATAACTGGGGGACGTGCTTTATTTATAGGGTTGCACAAAGCATTGCTAATTCTTTGGCCACAGCAGTCTCCTGTATTCTACTCAATGGCATCTTGAATCTTTATAATAATTATATGAAGTTGCTCATGGCTCTATTTCCTTCCTTCCTTCCTCTCTTAGAAATTCTTCATAACTGTCCAACTGAAAAGAATAGATTGGTTTTAGAAAATGTTTCCTTTCTTAAAAAAAAAAGCCACCATACTTTTAACCTATGTTCATTTGTTTGGCATGTTTGGAGAGGAGAGGATGGACATGACATGTGTAGAGGTCGGAGGAAAACTTGCAAGAATATGTTTTCTCTTTTTACTATGTAGGTTCTGTGGATGAAACTCAGGTTATCAGTTTTAGTGGCAAGCACTTTTATAAGGGCGCCATCTTGATGGCCCCCTGAGTCCCTGACCCCTCCTCCAGAACCCTTTAACATTGTCATTCTTACTAGATACAGCATGTGTCAGTGTACTGGCTGGTTTTGCATGTCAACTTGACACAAGCTGGAATTATCACAGAAAAAAAGAGTCTCCCTTGAGGAAATACCTCCATGAGATCCAGTTGTAAGGCATTTTCTCAATTAGTGATCAAGGGTGGGAGGGGAGGGCCCATTGTGGGTGGTGCCATTCCTGGGCTGATAGTCTTAAGTTCTATATGAAAGCAAGCTGAGCAAGCCAGGGGAAGCAAGCCAATAAGTAACATCCCTCCATGGCCTCTGCATCAGCTCCTGCTTCTTGACATGCTGACCTGAGTCCCAGTCTTGACTTCCTTTGGTGATGTACAGCAATGTGGAAGAGTAAGCTGAAAAAATCCTTTCCTCCCCAACTTCCTTCTTGGTCATGATGTTTGTGAAGGAATAGAAACATAGAAACCCTGACTAAGAGAGTCAGGGAGAGTTCACAATGTTCCACCTCTAGCTGAGGAGCTATTAGCAATTAATAGTTATTTGGGGAGGGAAGATTTTTGTTTTGTTTTGTATTGTTTTTTAGTACAGACCCTGATAGATTGCCATGTTTCAACAACTTATTTTTTAGACCATACCTAAAAATATGCAAATTGAAGAAACTGTGAAGCAATTACCTATACAGATTATCCATAACAGATATAAATTCTCAGATAGCTTCAGTATTTCTGAAAAATACAAAACCTAGATTACCTGACCAAACATATAAAAATATTGTTTAAGACAGAAACTAGGTTGTTCCAAAGAGGAGCTCTGTAATTAGCGGCCAGTGTAAGTGGTTTATGTGAATGCAAAACTCATGCTCATGGCCAAGGCTACTTTTCGCTTAATATGCCCATTTCATTTCATAATTTAACAGTGCTCTGGGTCCTGCATGTGGAGCTAATGAGAGCATTTTCCTTGTGGCCTCCTTTGTGCCTCATATTATCCACTCGAGACACACAATAAAGGTCCAGAGCATGCAGCTGAATATCACATCAGCTGTGTTTTATATCCATAAATACCATAGGACAAACTTTACCACACATTTTATTCTCAATGTGGCTAATTGAATTCAAAATAGACTCACGAATCATAGCTGAAATGCATTTACTTCCCGAGTAAAAGATGAAACCAAAATTTGATAGTCTCAACCTAATTTTTCTTGAAATTTAGTTGGGTGGCAAGAAATAAGTTCCTCAGACTTACTGTATTTGCAAAGAGTTTTTAAGAGGACAGAGGTTGGTTCTCTCTACTCCCTGCTTTTGAAAAGGATAAAAGTGCAGTTATTATAGAAATGTTTTTTGAGAGAAAACTCACAATTTCATAAATTTATAGCAATAGTCAATGACAAAGATAGGATGGGATTAAATTGCTGTGCATCTTTATGTTAATTGAAAAGAGTTTATCAATAAAATAATGGCAATTGGATTGACTTAAGTTTTGTCATACAGTCCATTCTATTATGGTCCTCAGCTATACATCACATCAGAATTTTATTGTACCTACAAGTTCCTGGTGTTTGCTTAGTAAATCTCTTCTCTCAGGATTTAGGCTTTAAGTATTTGTTTTAATTACTTGTTTTCTAATCTGTTTGCTCTACTATTGGTCCCTCTGTCATTAATTAAACATATCTACACCTTTCTATTCCTGAAATATGGTGCCTGGGACATTATCTTCTTTTTCTAGTCGAATAATAAAAGAACTTACTTGATCTTCCCTGCAAAACAATATTGAGTGCTGAGGCTTGATGTATCGTTTTGTTCTGCTCCATTGTCTACTAATATGATAAACTTCTTCCAGCCTTGAGATAAGATGGAAGAAAAATGAAAGTTCTGGAAACACAAGAACACTTGAGAGTATAAAAAGCCATGTCAGAATTTAAAACATAGAAGGAAAGGGCTTAGCGCTGTTGGAGAACAGAGTGAAATAAATATCATTCAAGGGAAATACAGAAACACCATGTGCAATGTGTGCTGCGACTCCTAGGAAAGATACTTCCTAGATTGAAGTAACTTGACAAGCTTCATCCTCTTCTTTTACTGTGAGCCTCTGGCAGCAGCCATCACAGAAACATCCTGTCTTTGTTCTTTTGGGTTTTGTTCCTTTAAAATCTCTTCACTTGGCATAACTCAGATGAAGTAATATTTTAAACAAATGAGGAAAAAGATTCAGTCTACCCATCAACACCATTACTGACCACCTAATATGTCAACCGACAGTTAAAATTCCACACCTGTGGGAGGAATAATCTAGAAATTTCACCTGAATTTCAAACATATTGGCTTTTCCAATTCTGGAAGGCCTAAATTAGTGGGCTGTGTCCAAGTTTACTTGCTTGTTCCCAGAGGATGCTACTTACTTTCTTTCCCCAGCATCTGCCTCCTGGACATTCACTCCACTCATACTCACACACTGCTCAGCATGGTGCTGTATCCCTGTGAATCACAGAAGTCAGAGGTAAGGTGGAAGATTTGCAGATAGCCTGAACTACATGGTGAAGAAAACAGAACAAAATATTTTTTAAAAGTTTAAGAAAATAAAGGTAACTTTGGATTTATTACCATTCAATCCATGGTCTTTCAACTGTATGGTGGTATGGAGTTAAAGAATGTTCATTTTAATTTTCTGTACAGCCTGTACAATAATCTTTGCTCAAACAATAGAGACTATAGTATACTGTGTTTATAATCTCTGATGTTGGTGTGACAGACGCACTAAAAGAATTTTGAAATTTACCATATTTTTCCTGAACAAGATTGATTAATATAGAAATCCACTGGAAGTCAAGGAGCATCTGTAATAAAAGAATGTGATCTGCTTAATGCCAGTTATTGACCTCACTTAAATGAACTTCATCACTCAAAGTTGTCTAGGTAATAGATGTATGTTCACATTATTATGATGATGATGATGATTATTACTATTAATTATATGAGTTAAATATAAATAGAAGAATCCATGATTTTGAGAAGGAAAGTTGGAGACTTGCGTCATCAGTTAAGAGGGAGTGTTGCTCTTGAAAATGACAGAGGTTCAGTTTTCAGCACCCACTCCACAAGGATGAAAACCACCCATGGCTCCAGCTCCAGAGAGACAGAACACTCTGCCATCCAAGAGCTCCTACACCCACTACATGCATATACTTTGGCAACACACAGATATAATTTAAAATAAAATTAAATCTTTAAAAATCATGTCTTAAGCAAGGGACAATTGCACATGCCATTAATCTCAGCACTAGGAATCAGAGGCAGGTGAATCTCCAACTTCAAGGCTGACTGCATGTATATAGCAAGTCACAAACCACTCAGGGCTACCCTGTGTCTCAAGGAAAAGGCAAGGAGACTTCAGAGTAGTACGTTATTTCATAGGACTGTGGGGAGTTTGGAAAGAGATTTTTACACAAAGTAAAAGGGCATATACAAAAGCTCCCTTTTCTGTTTGTCTAAATACTCATATATTTTGTCCTGTATACCTCTGAATTTTCTAGGACAGAAATTACCAAATTATATCCATAGACTAGCTCTTTAACTGTTTCTTTTATTTTTCAATAAATAATATTTTATATTTATTCTTTGAAAATTTCAGATATTTATACAATGTATCTTAGACATAGCTAATCCCTTCCTCCCAATAAGTCTTAATTCCTTAATTCCTTAATTTCTTAACATATCTCTTTCCCGACTTGGAAGACCATAATGAAGCACAATACAAGTGTTCAGATAATGCCAATCATTTGTATTTTCAGTCTATTACTAGTTTTATATCACATGTAATCAAAGCTTTTGATGAATTTTTAGCTATTGATGTATTAATTTTTAAAAGTATTATAACTAGGGTTTTCTTTCACCCTGAAGCAATTGTAGATAGTAATATAATTGTGCAAGAGTCATCACAGAGAAAGAAATCTCAGTTGAGGAAATGCCTCCATGAGATACAGCTGGAAAATATTTTCTCAATTAGTGATCAATGGGAGAGGACCCAGTTCTTTGTGTATAGTGCCATCCCTGGGCTGGTGATACTGGGATCCATAAGAAAGCAGGCTGAGCAAGCCATGTGACTTAAACCTGTAAGCAACACCCTTCTATGGTCTTTGTATCAGTTCCTGCCTCCAGGTTCCAGCCCTGTTTGAGTTCCAGTCCTGACTTTCTCCAATGATGGACTATAAATTGGGAGCACAACCCAAATAAACTCTTTCTTCCCCAACTTTCCTTTTGGTCATGGTGTTTCATTGCAGCAATAAAAACCCTGACTAAGATGCCTCCTTGTAACTTCATCCTGTTATATTGTGCACACAGAGTTCCTCTCCTATAATGTTATTCATTATTGTTTCCACATCCTCTACTGTATTGTAGTCTAGTGAGCTAAACTATTCTTTAATATGTTGCCTTATATATTTTTTAATTCTCTTCTACTCATTTCCCTAAGTTATTCACTATCGATATCTTCATAGAGAAAAATGACACTTAATCTTAAAATCTTATCTTCAAGGGGTTTGTATTGCCTTAAGGTCTAAGAAAGCCAAGGAACTTTGCTAACTCTCACAAAAGGGAGCAAAGGCTATGTTAGTTGTCTTGGTTTGGAGATGGCTTGACCAGGAATCCCAGAAATTCATCTTCTGGAAACTTAGTCCCCAGGGTAGCCATGTGAAATGGTAGAACTTCTCAGAATGGAGGCCTTGTCAAAAGTGTTAGCACTTTGGTCATGCTGCCCTTGGAAGTACCCTTGCTTGCATAGGACCCCAGTTCTCATGTAACTGAGTTATGGTGTAAAAACCAAGCCTGGCCTGTTGTGATACTTGTCTCATTATAATATCCTGAGCATGTTTCTACCATTGTGATTTTATGCAGCATGAATCCCTCATCGGAAACCAATAAATAAATAAATACATAAATAAATCACAGTAAGCTTCTAATTTCTACTTTTCTTTAAAATATCGTTTCATACAATATACATTCATGATGATTTTCCCTCGCTTAATTTCTGCCAGATTCTACCTACTTCCTTATCTAACTAAACCTATATAGTCTCTCTCTTTCTGGTCCTATAAAAACCACAAAAAGACAAAAGAAAAATTCAAATCAAAACAAACAATAAGACAAAAAATATAAAAGCAAAATAAAATGCAGTAAAAAGCTTACAAATCAACTATGGAGTTAGTGTCTTGTTGGATAAGCACTATACCTGGGCATGGGGTCTACCTAGGAGTGTGGCTGAGTTAATCAGTGATACTCCATTGCAGAAAACGTCTGTTTATTTTGACAATAGGTATCAATTACATTAGCATTTTGATTGTGCATGGGACTATGTTTCTACATCGCTTAACTGTGCTGGGACCCTGTATAGCTTGAAGCTGTGTAGATCTTGTGTGTGCTGCCACAGTCTCTGTGAGTTCACCTGTGCATCAATCCTCCTGTGTATGTGAGACACCATTTCCTTGGAATTATCTATCACCACTGGCTCTCAAAATCGTTCTTCCCCTTCTTCTGGGCCCAAAAGGAATAGTTTGATAAAGATGTTCCATTTTGGACTGGGTAATCCAAAGTCTTTCATGCTCTACACATTGTCCAGTTTTGGTCTCTGTGTGAGTTCCTATCTATTGTAAGCAGAAGCTTCTCTGATGAGGGTTAATCAAGGCACTGATCTATGGTTATAGTTATAACCATTACTATGGTTGTAGTTGTGGTTATAATAATAACCATATGGTTATACTATATGTTATAGTAATATATCATTAGAAGCCATTTTCTTACTTTGTTTCTTTAGCATAAATAATAGGTTTTCTCCTAATTTAGTCTCAGATTCTTGGCTAATTTGCCCGTGTCATACATACGTTTAGCCTCATGGAGTAGACCTTAAATTCAATTAAAAAAAAAAGGCTGATCACTCCCACAACATTTTTGCCATTATCCTAACAATATTTTGTAAATGTTATAGGTCATGTTATAGGTCACAGGGTTTGTAGCTAAGTAATATTGATGAATATTTTCCTCCTCCAGGAATATGCAGAGTATCTTATAGCACTATAAATACTAGGTAGTAATGGTGGAACTTCTAGTTGGGTACCAGCTCAGTTTCCATGTTTAATAATATATGTAAATATTATCTTCAGCAATAGGTCATACCATCAACTTTGAATATTTTTTATGAAAATAAAAATGGACCCAGAAAGACAAGCATCACATATTCTCACTCATCCGTGGTTCTCATCACCATGTCTTCAAATATGAATATATAACATGTAGTAAGTAGAGATACCAGGAAAGTAGAAGGGGATGGAGGTAGAATAACGATGGGAATAACAAGGTACAGATGATATTAAGGGGAGATGGGGAAAGAGGTTCAGGTGTTTAATTAGTGAGGGGAGAGTGTCTTAGTCAGTGTTCTACTGTGGCAAAGAGACAGCATGTCCACAGCCAACTCCTATAAATGAAAGTATTTAATTGGGGCTCATTTACAGGTTCAGAGGTTAAGTCCATTATGATCCTGGTGGAAAATATGATGGCAAACAGGTAGACATGGTGAGGAAGGAACTGAGACTCCTACATCCAGATCTGCAGGTAGCAAGAAGAAAGAGATTCTGGACTTGACATGAGCTTTTGAAAATTCAAAGCCCACCCCCAGTGCCGACCCATGGTAAGTAAGCATTCAACTCTGTGAGGCAATGGGAGGAGAGCATTATTATTTAAACTGTTACAGAGATGAATACTGAAGAGAAGAGAGAAAAATAACAGAAGGATGTCTGGAAAAGTCACGTCTTCATCTATCTAAATACATATAAGTCTGAGTATGATATACATATATAGATTAAAAAGAATTTTTACATCTCTGATGGCAGTGCTCCACTCAAGGGCCATAGACTAATAAAAACCCTAATATTTGGCATTATAACCCATCTTTCAATTTGCTGTTGAGGGTTGTTCTAAAATGTTTTCAGTTATTCTTTTGCCTTGGTCATCTCCTTGTGGTGGAAGGTAAGTCCTTTTTGCTGAAAACTATTGAATTTAGACATACAACTCAGAAGGTCTGAGAGAGATCTGACTTGACAGCTTCCTCCCTGAAGAATAGCGTTCATGATATCAGAAGGAACCATGCAAGCTTCCAAAGGATGGAGACAAAGAGTAGTCCTACCCAGCTATGACACTTGGGAACCACCCTATCAGCCTGCATGGCATACTCTAATAGTGCAATAGTGTCACATATACCTTGGTGATAACCAATCGCTCTCCAACCCAGAAACTAAAACCTATAGGGAATGGCAACAGAGGCAAAAACATAAATTCTACTTATCTTCTGATTAAATTTATTGAAACATATATCCTAACAGTATGATAGAAAAAAATCTGCATGTTTACAATGTAATTCTTGTTTATCTAGTTTCTACTATTGTGGGAGCCATGGTATTAGCTAAATATCAGCATGCAAACACACACACACACACACACACACACACACACAAGATCCATAATAAGAGAAGATGGGAATGAGAAAACATTTTGAAATGAGATGTTGTATATGCTAGAGCCATTGTCAAGACACAGGAATTAGGAGACCTGTTTGTAGTACACTATAGAAATGTGGAAATTTATAAATAAAAGCTACCACATCGAAAAACATAGAGATGAAATACTCAAGGATAAGTCTGACAAAATGTGAAAGGCATATAAGGTGAAAGTTCAACACTATAATGAGGCTAGCTGAGAAAGATCTGACAATGAGGAGTCTGTCTCTGATCACTCACCTGAAGACATTTTAAGATGTCACTTCTTCCCAAACTGTTATAAAGAATCAATTTTATCTCTGTCCAAATATGAGCATACTAATTTTATGGACAGTGACTTTTTTATCTTAAAGTTTAAATACAAATGCAGCGAAAAATTGTCAAATAAATAGCCCGGGGGAAGCAGAGAAAGTTAGATATCTTGAATTTGCTGGCCAACAAGAAAAATACATTTGGGGAGTTCCAGCCCAGTGAGAGACTCTGTTTCCCAAAAGGAGGAAAATCCCAGAGTAATAATATCCAAGGTTAGCCTCTGATGGCAACATAAACCTGGACATAAATGCATACACACACTATTATCTCTTTCCATTTATATGACTTCATGGAAAAAGCAAACACTTAGGGTCAAACATCCTATGGGTATTTAGAGTGGGAATATCAAGGATGGGGCTAACAAAATTTTGAGATGATGAATATATATATATTCCTAAATATATTCAATATGTATATATTTTTCAAGACAATTAACCTCTCTATTTAAAAGGGAGGAATTGTATTCTATATAAACTGGTTCCCAGCATTCTTAAGACCAGAAAAAGAATTCTAATCTCTCTTATGCATCAGAACTGTTTTTAGTTTACTGAACCATCTCACTATTCTGTCTTAAACACACCTCCATGCCATATCTCATCTAGGGTTATATGGCTATTCTGATGAAACCAGCTGTCTATTGTCCTCCATACAGGAAAGCCATGAGTTAATTTGCTTCCTTTATTGTGCTCACCAAATGAGCATTTCATCAAATTGTCACATTTCAATAAAGTGACGTTTCTTTTGAGAACAATTCCTCTTAAAGCTCCTGTGCTTATTCCCACTCTTGATGCATTCTTGCTTTATTTTGTTTCTAGACAGCACTGAATTTTCTCTTTGCTATCAAACCTGTTTCTTATAACATGTCTGAGCCCCTATCTGTCATCATTCCAATCACATACTTTTGTCAGGTTAATATTCTCAGGCAAGCTCTATAGGTACAAGCCTAGTTCTGGTATTTATTAAAATTTTTATCTCAAGAAATTTAATTTATTTCTAATTTCTCTTTCATAAAATGTACTCAGTCATTTAGGGAATAGATTTTTATTAAGGATTAATTGATTGGCAATGGTTTTGTTCCTGTAATGATGGACCCAAACCTTTGTGTTTTTTTTTTTTTTTTTCAGAGTTGATTTTCTAGTTGTGGAAGGAAAAGATGAAACAAGTACAAAATAACATCAGAACAATAATTTTAGATGCTCGTTAAGTTCTCTGGAGAAACTATATTGAGATGGAATGGCATAAAACGTTCCCGTAGCTTGAGAAAAGAGAATTTGTTTAATTATTTTAGATTCGGTAAGTAGTCAAAAAGCTCTCCTTATATTTTTTTGTGGGATCCGCTAAGAGAATATGCTTGTCGCAGTACAGTCATAAGCAGATGTGGGAGGAATAATCCAAGGAGGTATACAGTAACTACAAATGTCTTGATGTGCGAAAGAGTTTGATAGGAAGAAAGAAGATCAATGTGGCTGGACCAGCAGGTGAATGAAGTTACAGAGGGGAAGATGGTCAAGAGCTCAGGGAGCAACCTCTGCTTGCCCAAGACCATCTGGGACCGGAAGTGTGGCTGTTTGACAGTTAAATGAAACAGCAAACAAATGGAGAAATTTAAGTTCTGTGTTTAACTAATCTAGTTTGTCTCTATAAAAATAACCCAGATAGAAAGGAACAATGAAAAGAAGACAAAGCTATTATTGCTCACACTAACTATAAAGCAAGTAGAAATAAGGTGGGTTGGTAGGGGTGGATATCCTGCAAGGTTTTCAACGTTGATCCTTCATGCTTTGTTGTACAAAGGCAAAAGAAGGTAAGAAAAATCATGCATTATTTTTAATATATGGGCCCCAGCAGCTCGAGTGATAGTGACATAACTCCAATTAACTGAAACAGGTTCAAAAGAAATCACTTTTATTAAGGGACTCTAGAATTTGCCTGTACACACATCAATAATGAGGTGCCTAAGAAATGTTCAACTGGATTCTTGAGCATAAATGTATGAAAAGAAAAGGTGGATAGTAGATTCTTGAGTTCAGGAGAGCCAGTAAGATCTCTGGAATAAAGTTGCAGCTGTCATAGGTATTTGATACTATATGGGCACAGAGCATAGGGAGGCATGAAACTGAGCCCTTGGGCATTCAAAATATAGATTCTGACTGGGAAAGGGCTGGGGAAGTTGAATACTATGAGAAATACATCAACACACATGTCTAAAGGAGAGTTCTACAAGGGAAGAACAATCAAATAGATTCAATATATTATAAATGCAACAATGTATGTTTTAGGAGACCTCCACAAACATTGATTTAGTGGATAGCAGGGTGAAGTGGCAGCAGTATTTGCAAAGATACAATTGATTATGTCATTGTACCATGGAAGTACAAGAAGTTGGAGGAACTGAGACTGCGAGAAACAAGAACTTGCTTAAGAACATGTTTTAGGAAAGAAAAAGGTAGCAACTAGCATTGTTGGTTAGGTTGATAAACAACAAAATAGATATGTGATATGTCAAGGCAGAAAGCATGTTACTATTGTCAAAAGACAAAAATTACAGCAAATGATATAGATCTGGTTGGCTCTTACTTGAAATTCATGAATCCAGGAAGCTCACGTTCTACAACATAGAAGGTGAGCTCCTCCTGAATAATAGCAGTTAGGTAGGAACACAGAAGCAGAACTGCAGGAAAGGCTGATGCTCCAATGGAAGGTATCTATAAGGAAAATGTACTAGGTAGTATCTGCTTCCTCATTGTTTCAGTTTGACGTAGTCTATGGTGTTTGGCAACAGGGATATCATTTAGATTTGGTCTAGTCTTTTGGAGTCTAGTACAGAATCTCAGTTCACAATAATGGTCTTTCTTGATTTTTTTTAAACAATGTAAATTCCATGCATTATTTGTGCAATTAAGACAATGCCTTATACAAAATTATACCATAGCCTCCCTTTCTTCTTTGTGGTGATATGGAATAGTGAAAAAAGGGCATCTGGGATTCAAAAGCACTGGGAGTGCATTCATCTCTAAATTCATAAGGACATTCTTTGTCCAGGGACGTGAATCATCTGGTTCCAAGTTTCTAATTAATGAAACTCTTGAGCTAGGTTAAAAGCTGCTATTGTCTAAAAAGACAAGACAAGGCATTTACCTAAACTACTTCTATTTTTCTTTATTTGCTCTGTACTAACTTTGCAGTGACATTTATGGAATCCTTACTTATATGCAAATTTATGCTAATGAGATAGCTGATGCTTAGAATCCAAATTGACAATGCAGTAAAAGCAATGTATCCTGATGAAAGCTTTGTTAATAATGGCTTTTCAGAAAGGAATCTTGAAATATCAATGGAATTAGTCATAGACCCAGTGTGTTCAGTTCATGTTGATTGAGTCCATGGGGATTTTATTTTATACTCATTTGTCATCAATGAGCTTATAATAGATGTGAAGAAAGAGGTTTCTCAAAAATATACTTTAAAAATTAATAGATACTACCCATCCCTGCCATTCAAAACTTTCTCCTCGTTTTCTCTGTAAGTGGTTAGAGGAAAATAGAATTTAGTGTGACTTTGTCTTTATCAGTGGTAGGGTAGCTTTTGAATTCTAAGAGTCTGTTCACATAACTAACTTTAAATCCTAGACAAAATGAACCTTTCAGAATACTTATTCCATAGAAACTGAATTTAATGTTTTTGTCTCATTGATATGGGATGCAAAGGTACTTTCCTTTTGCTGTTAATAGACATAAACCCAAGAAATGAAACCCGAGATGGAAGGCTGAAGTGCTAACGGGAGATTCTGCTCAAGCAAAGGGAAAGGGCCTAGGAAAGCATTATAGGCAAAGGTCATGGAGCACAGAATTGATGAAGCTGAGACACCAATCTGCTCCAAATCAAAGGAAGACATAGGCCCTCTTCCTGGGCTCTTGGAGTGGTTCAGGCTTTTGAAAGAGTGAATGAATGAAAGAATGGGAGACTGGAAACTTCCAGTCATAGTAAGATTTTAAAGAAAATATTTTTTCTTGGTTTTAAGAAATACTTTGTTTTGTTAGTTTTTTTGTTTTGTTTTGTTTTTTTGGGTTTTTTTTTTGTTTCTTTTTGTTTTTTTTTTTACATGCAAGAAACAGCTAAAAGAACAGCTCATTCTGAGGACATGATGACATTGCCCTTGTAGGTTTTGTTCCCTGTGATAGGAGTAGAATAAAGGGTTAAAAGGTAGGCACAAGTGATATATTTTTGACAAGGAGTGAATTAATTTAACTTTCATCGGTAATACTCAAAGCTCTACAACCTAGTAGAATGTTGACCCTACAAGCACCCCATCTATCTATCTATCTGTTTGTCTGTCTGTCTATCTGTCTGTCTATCTATCTGTCTATCTATCCACTATACACACACACATATATATTTATGTGTGTATAATGTATAATTTTCTTTAGGTCATTGTCTCTTGAAAATTAGGTGAGAGTTTTAAGAAGGTATTAATTTATAAGATCCTGGATACTAAGCAAATAACAGATTTGGTTTTCTCATTTGTGCTTCCTCTCTCAATACATTTCTTAATGAACGTTTATTTTCATGGTCACACATAATAGGTAGTGTCCTACTTGGTTGTTTTCTTTCTATATTTCATTGTAGCAGATGCAATGTTGTAATCAATGGTGGTCTTATCTGGTCAGATTTACTGGCCTCCACAGTTGCACTGCTATGTGTCCTACGCATGGAAATGCATGCCTAGACTTACTGTTATGTATAAGGCTTTCATTTTCTGGATTTCTTATCAAATACACACACACACACACACACACACACACACACACACACACACACACACACATTGTTCATTGTGACAATATCATATAAACATGATATGGCTTTCCCAACCATAATCTTACAGCAGTTGTGGTTACCCATACAAACCCCACACAAATCAGGCCAGACAAGATCCTGGCAGAGGTGGGGTAGATAATCTACTTGTCCACCCAGATGGTGGCAGTAGATAGTTGCTGAAGGGGGGAAGAACACTCTTGTTCAGGGATATGGCTTGAGGCACATTTCCAAGGTACAATGGGTAAGCCCATATCTATGCATTTATGGACTCACAGAACTTAATAGGTTAGCAAACAAAACAAAACAAACAAACAAACAAACACCCAAAACCATGAAGTAAGGAGTGGGGTTATGGGAGAGATATCAGAGGAGATTGGAGAAAATAAGGATAGATATTTCTTATATTTCATTGTGTATACATATGAAATTCTCAAAATAATTTTTAAAACTAACTTGGTGATTTTACAAATAAAACTAAAAAATGAGATGCTTAATTACACCCTTTATAGAGACTATTTCTGATGCCCAATTAGATATTAATATTACATTATGGGGTTCCGAGATTGTGAAACACATTGATAGTACATACAAAATTTTAAAAAAAAACATGCAAAAATCAGCAAAAGGAGAGAGAGAGAGAGAGAGAGAGAGAGAGAGAGAGAGAGAGAGAGAGAGAGAGAGAGAGAGAGAGAGAGAGAGACTGAGAGAGAAGCTATTTGGAAGCATCAAGAGCAACACAAAGCAGGAAAGACACTGGAGGAAGTTCATTTCTTGAAAGAATGAATGTCGTGTGAAAGTTGCATTCTTGCGATGTGCTATGGTTAGAGTTCAAACAGAGAGCTGCAGCTTTATCACCCGAGGAATCCATGCTGGAGCATGGAGTTCAAAAGCAGTTGGCAATGGCAAAAAGCTATACTAGAAACAAGAGACAGCATTATCAGGAGCTTGAGAATCTGCATCTGCCCCTGGAAGCCTTTGATAGGCTCTGATGTGTGCACAAGGAGAACATGCTCCAGGTAGTCCAGGGGAATGATGAAGGGGAGTGATGATTAAGTGAAAAGGTTCTGAGAAGATATACAGGGGATCTCTGTAGGGGAAAGAACATCTGGCATTGGTTGTATCAAGTTAGAGAGACTCTGAGACTAAGCAAAAAATTAAAACGGATCATCTATTACACTGTCTAAAACCAGCTTTTGACAAGGTCAAGAGAACCTATTAGTAACATTATTGGCTGCCAGAAAAAAAATCAAGAGAAAAATGAAAGATTCTAGACTCTAGTACACCAAAATAGGAAAAAATGGTCCAGGAGAAAAATGGATTAATAGATGGCAAGTTATCTTCATATTAGAATTATCAGTCAAGGGAAATAGCCCTGATAAATGCAAAAGCAGGTATACAGTGAAGACATTTTGACAGATGGACAGTTTGGGGTTACAGAGATGATTCTGACTGAGGAGCTTGTTGTATACTTCAACCTACAAATAAAATCTGGGTGCAGGAGAACACGTCTCGAATCCCAACACGGAAGGGTGGAAATGGGAGGATCCATTTTTTTCCTGCCATCTGAACTAACATAAATGGCAGGCTGCAGGTTCAGGGAAGAAACATTGTCTCCAATAATATGGTGAAGAATGATAGCAAGATTCCTGGTATCAATCTCTGTCTTCCACATGCACATGCATGTACACCCATATATCTACACATACATGCATATATCAAATGTACAAAACAGGAAAATAAAAGAGAGAGTTTAGAAAATTATGTGAAAATTATTCAAAAGAACTAGCTTGGAAATAAGCAATTAGGAAATCAGTATGGGAAATTGGAAACATAACTGAGGAGTTGAATATCAAAAAGAGAAAACTATGAAACCACGTACTTGATGACTAATAAATAGAAATTAGCCAAACTGTAGCACAGTGTCTTTCCTGTGATTGCATACCCAGCAAAATGCAACTTGAATAAGGATTCATTTTTGCTCCATTTGGCAGCATAGTCCATCGTGGTGGGAAAGCAAGCGAAGGCTGCAGGGGCCTGAAGCAGCTTGACATTGCATTTACCGTTGGAAAGAAGGGAGCAAAGGCTCTGTTTCTTTTAATTCAGACTAGGACCCTAGTTCATGGCAAGCTGATGCCCACTTTTAGGTTTGGCCTTTCTACCTCAGTTTAACCTAATCAGGATGATCGCTTACAAGTATGGATGGATCCTATGTCTCCTAGGCCATTCTAGGTACTGTGAATTCAACATTCATTATTAAGTATCACAAATGAAGAGAACAATTATCAGTAGACTCAGTTATATAAGGGACAGTATCAAATGTCTAACAAGCGAACAAACACAAGTCTAGATAATGAAAGAACTAATAGTAAATCAAATGTCTGGGAAGGTTTTTTTTTCACTGAGATGAAAGCTTAGATCTGATTAGTCACAATTGCTAGGATCTCACCTAACTCTAAGTGTTGGCACAAAGCTCCTGAGCCTTGACTTACTTTCCCATCATGATGGACTATGCTGTCAAATGGAGCAAAGATAAATACTTACTTACATTGTGTTTTACTGGGTATGCAATCACAGGAAAGACACTATGCTATGGTTTGGCTAATTTCTATTTATCAGTCATTGAGTTCATGGTTTCATAGTTTTCTTATTTTGATATTAAATTCTTCACTTATGTTTCCAAGTTCCCATACTGATTTCCTAATTGTGTATTTTCAAGCTCGTTCTTTTGACTAAATTTTACATAATGTTTAATTACATTGTACTTAATAAGGCATAATGAGGACATTTTCAAATAAGCTAGAGTTCAGATTTAAAAAAAACTGACATAGCAGTTTCTATTGATTACTAAAGATGAATACTAAATATCATCAATTACTACCCAGTTTAAGGGAGAAAGGAGTGGAGAGCAAAGGGTCAAATAGCAAAAGAGACAAATGGAAAACAAATAGCAAGCTAGTAGTTTAAGTCCAATTAGGTTTGTCATCACATTAAAATTAGATAGGCAAAAGGTTATAATTAAAAGGCAGTTTATCAAATTGGATGTATAATAAAACCAGTTATGTGCCATTTAAGGGGACAATTTAAAAATAAAAGCAGATTGGACTAAAAGAATAGAAAATAATTAGGAAAATCCAAAATACATGGGAATTTGTATGATTAAATATCACAGGAGACTTTAAGACTTTAGAGAGAGGGTACTTTAAGTTTAAAATACTATTACAAAACACCTAACATATAGCTTAGGAGGGAGGGCTTCTGCTGGCATGTCTCTTTGCTAACAATCCTTCGTGCTGAGAGCCTGAAGTGAGGCACAGTGTTCATGCAGAAGTATGTAGCAGAGTAAACACATTTCTTTATAGATGAGAAGCAGGAAAGAGACACATGAAGACTAAAGAACTGGGACAAGATAAGTCTTTCAAAAGAAAAGCCCCCAGAGTATCAGATTTTTCTTTCCACCAGGTCCACCTGTTTGCTTGTTATTAATTGTTTGTTTTGCTTGCTTTTTGTTTGATATTTGCCTCCAAACTGAGAAAATGTTCCTTCATGAATTGTGGAACAATCAAGAAGAGCGAGCAGCCTGGGAGTCAAGGTTAGAAGTTGGAATGTAAATAAAGAATATCTAAAAAAATAATTAAAAAAATAATTAAAAAAGTCAGCAGTGACTAGAAGAGATGAGTTTTCAGGCCAGCGCTCTGGCTTTAGGGGTCGCATGTGTACAGAGGACCAGGAAAAGAAATGAGTTGGAACAATAGTCCTGAGAGTGGGTGAATATTCTGTCTTCTCTTGGAATGGGTGGACCATTTCTGGGATTCAGCTGCTATTTCTTTTTACTCTTCCAGTTATCCTCAGGACAACTTTCAACTTTCATGGAACTGGAGGATATGTCACTAACGAGCAGATGGGATTAAAATGGAATCAGAGATTATCTGGTGGGCAGTTGCTCTGGTAGCCATTTTAGATCCAGGCCAGATTCCTTGTCCACCAAAGGAGGAGTTTCTAATGGTAGGCATCCTATCCTTTAAAGAGCAATAAGCTTGGAGGTAGGAAGATTAGAAGTTGAGCTAGATCACCTAGGCCTTCCTAGGAGTAGCAACCTCACTTCCTAATAGTTCCAAAACATCCTGCTGTTGTTGGTCACCCAACCTTTCACACAGGAGTCTGTAGGAAATATTTCTGGTAGTTTCAATAAGAGTGTCCTTCATAAGCTCATTTATATGAATCCTAGGTCACCAGGGAGTGGCACTATTTGGAAGAATTAGGAAAGGAGATGCTGTTGGAAAAAGTGTGTCACTTCTGGTGGGCTTTGGGATTGAAAAACACACATTAGGCCCAGTCTCTCTCTCTCTCTCTCTCTCTCTCTCTCTCTCTCTCTCTCTCTCTCTCTCTCTCTCTCTCTCTCTCTTTGAGAGGACAGAGATCCAGAAGTAGAACTCTCAGCTCCTTCTCCAGCACCATGTCGGCTTGCATGACACCATGCTTCCCACCATGCTGATAATGGACTAAACCTCAAAAATGCAATCCAGTCTCAAGTAAATGTTTCCCTTCATAAGAGTTGCCATGGTCATATTGTCTCTTCACAGCAGTAGAACACTAAGACACAAAACTTCGACTCTGGGGGTTTTCTACTGACACTCAAGGGGAACCGTTGGTGAACTCCATAAAGATGAGAAACAAATTATACATTCTCATTCAAAATAGTAGAATATGGGCATAAAAAGGAGGGATGGAAATAAGGCAAGGACAAATGTGTAGCTCCCTACACAGCCCCACAAGGAACTGTGGTATTTCCATCCCTATGCCTGCCTTTGTTGCTGTTAGATACTTGTCTCCTCCTTCAGGAGGTTTGCCCTACTTCTCCAGTGTGACATTACTTGACAGCTGCTCCGCATTCTTGGCATCTCAAGCGGTCTCCACTGAAACCTAGGCTTCCCTATCAAAGCCTTTCAATGTCGTCCTCTCGGAAGCGGCATCATGCACTGCCTGATTTTCAAGTTTTCCTGTGAAATCTGGGTATAATCCTCTATGACTTTTTAACTCATCCTTTACACACTTGGGAACCAAGCATCATATAGATGACACCAAAAGTTGTTGTCATCTTGATTAGCAGATGGTTTGTTCCTGGGTACCTGAGACTCAAGGTGGAATAAATCCTGGAGAAACAACTTTCTGGGTTGCTTCAAAGGAACATGGTGTCATGGAGATGCTCTCTTCTCGGGGGAAAAAACAAACCTTTATCTGAGTTCACAGTTTAATATCCTGAAGCACTTGGGGCACAGCCATCTGCAGAGCTATCCTCTCCTATATTCAGACACGAAATACATGGATTCTGTTCAGTTTTACCAAACATGTTACTTTTATTTTTCCCAACTTTAAATTCTCTCCTTTTCAGGCCAAACTGTTCTGGTCTTCTGTTCGTTCTGATTCTCATTAGTAGTAACTATGGCATGGCCTGAGCTTGGGCCACCTTGAAATGACCTCTCTAGGACTGACTAGAACATAACCCTTGAACTAAATCTCCTTTAGTAGGCTCAAGTAATGAGCACAATGGGTCTAAACTCTTGTCCAGACGGTGACAAATGACTTCTAGTTCAATTTTCACATGAGTCCTCTCTTCCACTGAAGACCCAATATGAACACGTCATATTTCTATCAGGGTCCTGGGTTTCTATGCTTTAGCAAGAATCACCGATTAAATTCAGTAGCAAGGGCTTCTTTTGCCCATGACGTCAAACTCTTCTGCCTTGTTCCAACAAATCAGTTCTGTGTGCTTTTGAATCATACTGTCAGGTTGTCATAGCAACTACCCCTCTTTTATGGCACACATTTTTATATTACTCAGGCTTTCATATTTTTTGTGAAGAATTGCCTGGCATAAACAGTATAAGGGGAGAGTGAGTTCATGTGGTCTTGTTTCAGTCTCTGGTCAGATCTCTCTCTCCATCGATATGAGGCAGATCATAACACAAGGGATGTGTGATTAAGGTGCTCACCTCATGGCAGTTGGGGCACAGATAAGAAACAGACTGAGACATGGCAAGGGAAAAGGTAACCCACCTCAGGCATTTGAGTGATCCACTTCATCCAACCAGGCCACCTTCTATACTGTTCCACACTTCCCCCACATAGAAACAAACATGTTCTTTGTCCTGATAATGGTATCCCTTGGAGAAAAAATAGAAATAAAATTGAAAGATTCTGCTCTCTGAGTTTAAAAATAAATATACTACCCTTCCACCCCCAATATTTGTGGGCTGCCTTTAGAAGCATTTTTATCCACTTATTTTAGTTGTCAACAAGGCACATGAAGGACCTGAAGGGATTTATCCCTTTCTCCATAATTATTTCATGATATAAATTGGTTGTGCACATAAGAGCACTGAAGATTTGACAAACTAAGTAATTTAGTGCTTCATGTTTCTATGAACACGTAGATTTGCAATACTAGTTTTTAATTTCTAAGGCCTAGAAATACAATAAGACTAATCAATATTATGGCCACTTTTGGTGGTGGTGGTATGTGTGTATGTGTGCATGTATACCAGAGGTAGCAATAGAGTTGTTTTACAGATATTATCTAATTTTGTTGTTTTAAATTTGAGTCACTGGGATCCAGAGCTTGGAAATTTGGGAGGCTGTCTGAATAGTCATCCCAGAGACCTAACTGTCTTTGTTTCGTCAGTACAAGGAATAAACACTCATGCCTTGATGTGGGCACACTGGGGATCGAACTTAGTCCCTTATGACTATATCACTAACAATTTCCTTACTAAACTATTGCCACAGTCCCCAAAGTAAGGGAATTATCTAAGCATCTTTATATTTTTTTCTAGAAGACTTTTATAAAGTCTTTTGCAAACATTCATTACACCAAATCATTTTTTTCTTAAAAATATACATTTCCCAGTCTCCAGGATTCCCTTTCCGTATCTGCTGATAACTCAAAATTACACCATTTTATTCCTTTAAGATTGCTTTATATCCTCTTGACATCTGCTTTATGTTTTTGGAACATTCTGTGAGGTTTTATTACTAACCTACAATTAGATAAAATATGTTCACATCCATAAGGTCAATTGTTCCTGCTCCTTTACGAAGAGAGCTTGGAGTATTTAAATCACTAAAAATTATTTTCTGGAATTACAAAAGGCACCCCATTTTCTGTTCATGCCTACAAATACTTTAATCACTTTGTCTCACACCTGTTCCCTCCACCCACTGGTAGTTCATGTGCATCTGATTCTTTTAAATGGTATTTAATATTGAGTGTGCAGTTTTGAAGTTGCCCTGCCAGAATTGGAACTACATCTGTTGCCTGTCTCTTTGTAGCACTGCCCAGCTTTGCAGCTCCTATTTTCAACAGTGCTGTGTGTAAAAGTTGAGTGTCATTATAATTTAGAGACCCATCCTCTGGCACAGAGCCAAATAAGTCTAATTTGGGATCTAGGGAATGATAGACAAGAAAATTACCACTGGGCAAAAAGTGTATGCTGAATTCTAATGCAAAAAAAAAAAGGGGGCTTGGGATGCCATGTTTTACTTTGCATTTGGTAGTTTGAGGAATTTAAAAACCTCTACTTTGTTACAAAAAAAATATAGGTTGAGACAGGTGTAAAATTGTATATTTGACTCATTCTTGAAGGAAATAGCTTAAAAATATATCAATGCCTCTTACTGTTATAAATACATTAGTTTTCTATGGAAATACTGATTCTTCTCTTACTTAGTTACACTTAAGTAAAACTTATTTAATGAACAATTATTGATAGAATATCTAACACAGTAAAATTAAATTCTATTTGTCTTCTTGAAAGTAATCTCAGACTTAAATGTGAGTTCATCCATGTTTAGAGATTCACCCCTTACCAAGGTAAGAAAGTTGAAGTATTTGTATTATTTCAAATTCTATATATGTTTTAACTGCCTCTTCTTTCTTTTCAATATTGCTTTTTGTGACTGTGGTCTTTTAAAGGGTCTCTTGGATTTATTTCCTTTTTTAATGTTTTTTTTTTTTAAATAAGGAATATGTTCATAGTTTACTCCAATTTTTATAAGCACTTTTTTTTTTAAGATCATGTCATCTTTTCTTATAATAGGAGTTTCTCATACCTTGGTTGGGTAAACCTTCCTCTATTCTCATACCATCTTTAACTTTCCATGTTGCTTGACAGCTTCCAATCAACTGGGCCCTGAAGGCATCTTCCTAAAATGATCTCATTTTCCACTCAAGAATATGTGCTGCCTTTCTTATTACCTGTCTACTAGAGCAAGTAGATTCTCAAGTAACATTTCAGGCTCCCTTAGAACAGTTGGTAGGCTTTCTCTCTTCTATGAACATTTACATCTGGGGCCATCTTTAGTAGCTCATAATGTTGGCTTAGAATCTAATGTCTTGGAACAATATATATAAATGTGTGTGTGTGTGTGTGTGTTTTAAGGTGTTTATTGTAGAAAGGCAGAGAGAGAAAGAAAAGAATAGAGAAGCAGAGGCCAACCATGGCCACGTGTATAGACGAGGGAGGGGGAAGGAAAGGGGAGAGAGGGATAGCAAGGGAGCAAGAGTAAAAGCAAGACAGTAAGAGGCAAGAGCTTAAAAGTGAACAATAAAATTTTAAGCACAATTCTGCTTTTAAATCTTTATTACTTGATCAGCTTACAGCATTACTTTTGGAGAGTGAATTCATTTGTCTAAGTAGAGGACTATAGGACATTTCTGTAATTTTAAAGCTGTTGATATAAGTTACACAAATCAGTAAATCCGTCTAAATATTACTTTCATAAAATGTGGTGTAGAAGAGAATATGGACCATCATTGCCAAGTTTGTATTAGATCAGTCTTCTGGATTTGTCAAACCCAAGGCCATAACGCATCTCTTGAGAGATGAGTGAGATATTAGATGTTGAAAAGGTGTGATTATATAACTAGGAAAATATTACATCATAGGTGTGGTAACTTTTAGGGCTTGATAGGCTAATAAATCCTAACCACGAGGGACAAATGTATAGCATTTTCTCAATGTATTACCAGTGCAATGCTTTCCTTGTAGTAATAGTTAAGTACGCTTAATTTTGAGGGGACCCTATGAATTTTGTTGCCCTAGCTCTGGGCTTCTCGCCTTCCTTCACTCTGGCTCTGCTACTTTGCTTCCCTCCATGGGCTTGTCTACCTTGACACTCTCATTTACTGGAACTGGCACTATCCTGAATCCTACTTCACATGTTGACGGCCTCCTCTTTTGCTTATAGAGATCATTATGCACACATGCAATGTTTTTTTAGTGTATTGATTACTTTCAAATGTAAGAAACATATTTTACAGATGTAAAAAAATTACTTTTGGAAATATTTGAACATTTTTTCCTCCAATGTGTTTGGATCATATGGACCCACTCTCCCCACTCCTCCAAGACTCACCTCTCTTTTTAATTACCCAACTATGCCCTCTGTTAAAAAAAAATCATGTCCTATATGTGTAATCCGTACACTCTTGGATTGTGACCTTTATTGGAGGGTGTTCAGCCCACCTGGAGCTTTACTCTCGAATGAAATTGACTCTCCAAGCAGCTATCAGTTGCCAGTAGCTTCACAGATGGGGTAGAACTTGAAGCCCACATCCCTTCTCCATTCTGGAATTTTGTCTAGCTTGAGCTTGCATATGTTTTGTGTACCTTGTCTTAATTTCTGTGGATTCATGTGTTCACTTGCCCCACTGCGTCCTGAAAACAGCATTTACTCGTAGTTTTCCACTTCCTGTGGCTCTCACAATCTTTCCACATTCTCTTTTACAGAGATTCTTGAACCTTGAGAGGAAGATGTGTGATGTAGGTGTCTTGTTTAAGGCTGAGTGTTCCACTAACAAAAGGAACAAGACAAAGCTGTCTACTGCTCTTCTGTCTCTTAATATAATAGTGGGGGTCTTAGTAAAATAAGAATAAGAAAAAGAAAAAAAATGAGATGCAAATAAGAAAAGAAAGTCAAAGTATCCCTATTCGCAGAGGATAGAATTCTCCAAATCACAAATTTCTTGAAAGCTTTAAGTACATTCAGAAAAGTATCAGGATACAAAATTAACACACAAAAATCAGCAGTCTTCTTATACACAATGACAAATATGTGGTCAAAAAATATGAAAATGATTCCATCCACAACAGCCTCATAAAACAAAATAAAATACCTTAACTCTGATGAAATGGAAGGCTTGTCCAAGGAACTCAAAGATCGTGCCTGTGTAAAGTTTAAAATCTAGGACTATAGGACATATTGTTGGTCCCAAAATAAAAAGATATTCACATGCATTTCTCTAAAGTTACACAGTATAGGAGAGTTTCACTTAGTTGTAAGGGAAATAAAATAGTTAGCTTGACTTAAAAAGAATAATAACCCTATGATAATTTATATTCACCAAATTCTTGCATGAATTGAGAATAACCAGTGTTTTGTATAAAACATTTGCACACATTTCACCTATTTTATAGGGGTATCTATCTTTTATCTGCTCATGACACTTAGATTTGTAAGCTCAAGGACATATCATAAGTATTATCATTCAACATTTTTATATAACTTGTACATCTCCGGTAACAGCTTTTTATGACAGAATGAGACTGACTGCACAATGCAATAATTTGATATTGAGATGGAAATCTAGAGGTGTCTGTTTAAAGCACCACCTGCTGATTTGGTGCCAAAGTATAGCAGACAGCCACTCCTGTGCATTGTTCAATAAAGTGAGATCACACCAATTACCAAGCTCATAGCTGCCTTTCCTTGATATTTCTCAGGGCCTCTGTCTATTCAGAGTTTCAATCAAAGCTGCATACCAAGCACAAGAATGTTTCTACAAACTTGATATCTTTAAGCAATGATTTTTCTGCCATCTCAATGTTTTGTGCAAAAATAAGCACACTATTATATGATTTAATAGAATATATTTCTCTGTTTTTATACATCAGTTTTTCTTTGGGCAAACCAGCCTATTCAAGATTAGGGAAGAGAGAAATACAAGTAAATTCACATGCTGTGGAATAGTTGACCAGTGAGTCCCAGCACTGAGAGATGTTAGGTTTCCTGGCTTTCAGCAAAGAACTGCTTTCTTTATATTTTGACATTGCTATGAGTGGTTAGCTGTGAAGGAATAGAGAGAGCATTAAAATGTAAAAATTTATATATCTTTATGTTATTTCTAACAATCATGCTTAAACTTGTACATGGATTTTGGCTCCTGACAGATAAGTAGTAAGATAGTCACTGTGTACAAATGATGACTAAGCAATTCAATAGGTTATCACTTGTCTGAAATGATGTTCCATGGTTGCCATGTCCCTTGTGTGTTAGGCAAATACCCAGAAGTTTTCAAGAAATATGTTTTCTGTGAATTTATTTTGTGTTAAGTGTATGGCTTATACTTCTCATTTTGGAATGGTGACAAGAAATACAACCAGGGCTTCATAAGCCAGGGAAAAGGAATTTAGCTGTTAAGCATCTAGAGACCAATTTTACATTATTAAGTCATGATTTTCCTCACCTTACTCATTCCTTTGGGAATGCTGTTGATCTACATTATGGTATGATTCAGATATGCTCCCCGACGACTCATATGTTAAAGGCCTCCTTGTCAGCTTATGGGTTTGTGAGAAGGAAATGGGCTCATGAGGGCTCTGGATTTTTAAGTTATTATTTAAAGAAAGTGGAAATTTTAAGAGGCTAAAAGGAATGACATACCAGCTAACCCTGATTGGAATCTCTGAAACCATGAGCCAAACCAGAAATATTTTCTAAAAGTTATTGTGCTGTACAATTTCATGGCAATGACACCTAACACAGTTATGTCACCTCTTTTCCTGGCTGCAGCTATTTGATCTCAGATTTTCTTTCTTTTGACAGGTAATACCTAATCAAACTAGACCCTTTCACTGTGAAGGCAATGCAAACACAGAGATCCAATAGCAGCTGTTAAAGCCTGGAAGCTTGACTGCATTTTATGGTGTTCTCAAGACTTTAATGGTACAGGTGTACTTGAGTGAAATGGAGGATTTTCTTTACATTTGGATCACCCTTCCCATCCCTAACTTACAGCAAGAACATTTTTTTCCCTGATCTGTTTTATGGAATAGTATATATAATCCTGACCTGAGGATTCTGATATCTATTATCAAGGTGTCTTTGAGAAAAGTAATGTTCTCTTTCTTAAGACAGGCAGTCAAAATTATTTTTCCTTTCATGTAATGATAATTATATAGTGTTTCACAGTCTGCTGGCTAATAACGGAGAAGCACAAATAGAGAAATTTTACATTTTTTACTATTATGCATTTATTTTAATGTAATTATTCAGGGCAAAGCCAGAGAGAGAGAGAGAGAGAGAGAGAGAGAGAGAGAGAGAGAGAGAGAGAGAGAGAGAGAAGAGAGAAGAGAGAAGAGAGAAGAGAGAAGAGAGAAGAGAGAAGAGAGAAGAGAGAAGAGAGAAGAGAGAAGAGAGAAGAGAGAAGAGAGAAGAGAGAAGAAGAGAGAAGAGAGATGAAGAGAGAAGAGAGAAGAGAGAAGAAGAGAGAAGAGAGAAGAGAGAAGAGAGAAGAGAGAAGAAGAGAGAAGAGAGAAGAGAGAAGAGAGAAGAGAGGAGAGGAGAGGAGAGGAGAGAAGAGAAGAGAAGAGAAGAGAAGAGAAGAGAAGAGAAGAGAAGAGAAGAGAAGAGAAGAGAAGAGAAGAGAGGGAGACAGAGACATAGAGACAGAGAGAGAGACAGAGAGAGACAGAGAACTCTGATGGTTGGTGGTAGGGAGACCACAGAAACACATTAAGTACTAGGCATTATGCTAATTTTGTAAACTCTATCCTGAAATTCTATACAAAACTCCCCTGAATCACTTGAACAGGTAATACTTTTGATTCCCAAATAGAAACACCAGCACTCTGTTGTATTTTGGTATTACTACTTTTAAGGAATTACGTTTATTTATTTGTGGTATGTGTGTTTATATGTGTTTGTGTGTGACATATGTATGTGTGTGATGTTTATATGTGTGTGTGTGTTTGTGTGTATGTATGTGATATATGTGTATGTGTTTTTGTGTGTATACATGTGATGTGTGGGATCACTTCTGTCACAGCACACAGATGGAGATCAGAGGACAACTTGAAGGGTATGTTTTTCCGTGTGGAACCAGGGAATCTTATTCAGGTCATTAGGTTTGGCATCAAGTACACTTGCCTGATGAGGTATCTCACAAGCCCCAGTGGTATAATACTACTTACTACCTTATTCATTGAGGTCCAGTGATGTAAAAGGACTAAGACATCTTTTTTGATGGTGTCAGGAAACAAAGGATTTTTTGGGGGGAAGTGTTTCCCTTGGGTGCCCAGGCAAATCTGTTTACCTGGACATGGACAATGACTTTGGTTTCCAATGCTTGATTTAATAGGCTCTTTCAGACGAGCCTGATGATCTCGTAATCTATAAGCCATTAAGAAAAGCTGTTCATAACCTACAAGAATCAACCTTAGCATATGTGGGACTATAGTTTTATCACTGAAGTGCCAATAATGAATATGATCCCTCAATGTGACAAGAATGTAGAGGCTTCTGACTTCTTTGACCTTCTGACTTGATTACTTTGAAGAGTTTACTCTCTTCTTCACAGCCCTCAAGCAATAGCCACAGCAATAATAAACCATTTTTAAGACATGACCTTGTGGACTTGTTTGGAATGATTTAGCTTAGTTTTCTGTCTGTTTGCTCTGTACTTTCATTTAACTTTTGTTTCATTCTCCTTGAGGGATTTCGTTAATCTATCTTCCATTTCCCATTTGGGGGAACAACAGATATCTAATATGATATTTGGCCTACAGTTACTCTGTCTTCCTTAGTGGATGAAAAGGTTATCTGTGTAAAGGAAGCCCAGAAGACTCCTGGGTGTGAGATCACTCACAGAAGTAACAATGTGCAATGCATGGTGCTCATAGCATACACCACACAGTACATCACAGAACATCACAGTACAGATACTGCCTAAGCAGTGTCTTTTCTATCCTACCTTAAAGTCTATGGAGAGAAATGCTTCCTATTTCAGATGTCAGATAACTCTTTAGCTTCCTTCTTGACTTTGACGTATGTCACTGATTCCCAATGCCAGTGAAATGTAGTGAGTCAAGTGCCTGAAAGAAATCAGAAGTTTTGTTTCACTGCCTTCAGTATTCTCTGTGTTATCTCAATCTGATATGGTAGGAAATAGCAATAGTCTTACAATGGAGAAAGGCCATGGTACTACATAAAATTCTGTCTTGTTTCCCTTCTCCACCAGTCATCATGCAGTATGGCAGGTCCGTGACCTTAGTTCTGAGTGGTAAGATATTGGAAAGGTAACATCTGTTTTAGGATTCTCTCTCTCTCTCTCTCTCTCTCTCTCTCTCTCTCTCTCTCTCTCTCTCTCTCTCTCTCTCTCTTTCTCTCTCTCTCTTTATTCTTCTCTCATATATTGCATCCTGACAGCAGTTTGCTTTCCCTCCTTTTCTCCCACCTCTCCCCCTCACCCTCCCCCAGATTCCCTTTGCTCTTTTCCTCCTAGCCACTCCCCTCAACTTCTTTCCTCCCGTTTCCCCTCAGAAAAGGGCAGGACTCCCAGCAGTATCAACTAAACATGACATATCTAGTTATAATAAGACTAGGCACATCCCCTCATGTTAAGACCAGATGAGTTAAACCCACCAGGATGAAAAGGGTCAGAGAGAGTCCCTGTTCCCACTCTTAGTAATTCTGCAATCACACCAAGCTACACAACCTAACATATATTCAGAAGACCTAGGTCAGACATATATAGGCTCCCTGACAGTTGCTTCAGTCTGTGAGCCCTATGAGCCTTGGTTTATTGATTCTGTGGGCCATTTCCTTGTGGTGTCCTTGACCCTCTGGCTCTTATAAAAGCCATTGGAAGTCTCCTTTGGAGGAATCCTTTGGAAGTCTCCCTCTTCACCTAATATATTGTTGTGGGTCTCTGCATATGCTCCCATCAGTAGTGGATGAAGCCTCTCTGAATATGATTCTGGTAGGCTGTACAGCGTTCTCTCTTATTTTGCTCCTGTAAGCTAGAGACTCTGTGTTGGGATAGCAGAGGGACAACATAAAGGAGTGCAGATTCTGGCATCAGTGCCTGGAAAGCAGTTGTCATAACATAGTGGTATATTCATATAATGTTCCCTAAGTCTATGAGCTATGCATGTGGGAGGAGTCAGCCTCTACACTATCAAGTTGGAGAGTCGGGTTCGCAAACTATTTCTAATCCTTTCCCTGTATGAAGACTCATTTCAAGTGTTCTTTATGGTATCTGCTACACAAATGAATACGTTGTGTTTATTTGCTTTGGGTTATACTCTTTATAAGGATGAAGTAATGAACATGGAGGTCTTCCTATACACAGTCCCTGTACACAAGTTTTATACCTGTCACCTTACTATCTGAGTGAACTCTGCTTGGACCAATGTAATCTTAGATATTTTTAAAACCTACTTTATTTAGGGTTCTTAAATGCTTCATCCTCCTTCCTAGCACATAACCAGAGATAGCAGAGAAAGAGGTTTAATAGGAAAAGGGGGTTGTGGACCTGTTTAGAAGAAGTTCCTTGGGGCAATTCTATTTGTTGTCAGGATACCAGCAGTCCAGTCCAATAACAAACACCAAACATGAATCAGTAGTGATGAAGATTCGGCAGAGCCAGCAAGGCTCCTTCAAATCAGTCTGAGTCACCTGAAGCACCCATAATCAGCTGGGATAGCACAAGAAGTTCTTTAGCCCATTTTTCTCTATGAAGACATGCGAAGATTGATGAAGAGAAGAGAAGCATGACATGGTTGGTGAAGTCAGGCAAAGCAAGGTATGACATAGCCATATAAGAGTATCCTTTCACTGTCTCTGGGTTGTACTTATAGTCTTTCCAAATATCATGTCCCTCACACAAGACAGCTTCCAGAAAAAAAAATCACATGAGTTCCCAAAACACACAACCGAGTTTCCAAAGAAACTAGAAATTTTTACTTCAGACCACGTTATAATAGGTAGCTCTACAAATGACCCTGAAATGTCATCTAGTCAAAGTTATTTTGTTAAGTCAATGTAGCACCGAAGTCACTTTAATTAAGAATGACTCTCTTTTGTGCATGGGCATGTATTGTAATATTCAGAATTGTAAGTGCATATGAACAAAAATATTCTCTTTCGATAGATATTGGGATAAGAAATTATGTCTTAAAAGAAAAGCATCTAGAATTATTATGAGAATTCTATTTTAAAACTGAATATTTGTTCAGAGTGAATGATACCGCATCTAGCACAGCTCTCAGGTTTGACCTAGCTGGAATGGTGAGAGAGTAAAAACAAAACAAAACAACAAACAAAAAATAAACAAAAACCAGAAACAAACCAGCAAAAACAAACAAAAAACACAGATGTTGGGATTAGATGGACCGTGTTCACTAAGAAAAAAGCTGCAACAACCCAGAAGGCCAGAATGCTTATTATATACAGTTGAACAGAGAGGTGGGGTTATTGGATACAGCTGATCATGCTCGTTGAACACGTGGGTATGAGGGAGAAAGCTAGAGTGGACTTTTATGCATATACTATCAGCATTTGTACTTGGATGTAGGGATGGGAGATTTTGCCAATCCCTACAGGGTGAAGTTGAGTCATCTACAAAAGGTCTACTGTTTCATCAGATTATTTTTTTCATGAGTTTGATTGCTCACAGGATAGATATCTTCCTGTCAATGGGTGATGCCACAATCAAGGTCCTAAATTTTCTTCTCAACATTTGTTAGGAGAAATTGAAGTGGATATAATACAGGGGTAGGAGCCTTTAGCTTCTAAATTCGTTATGTTGTTCTTGTGTCTTAGGTGTTTTTCTGATGTGCTTTGGTTTAACCAATTTTGACTTTTAAAACTTCGATTTATTCTTACTATTTTAAACCATGCAAGGATTATTTATGACATTGTGAGTTGCTGCCTGTATAGAGCATCAGGCTTGAGAAGTATTTGAAAATCACTCAGAAGCAGATGTAAAGAAGTTAAGTAACTGCCACTTTAGTGTGAGCACACAGTCTCTTCCCTCACCTATGCCCTAAGATGCGGTACCTCTTTAAGAAAAAGAATAGTGGAGAGAAAGTTGTAATTATTTTTTCCTGGGCTCCAAAATAGATTGGTCTAAGAACATACATTGTGAAGATAGTTTTTTATTAGTAAAAGTTAAATAAAGCTAAAAAGATGTGTTTGAGTAATATGCTTCTTAAGTTCTGACATCAAAGAGAATGTAGAGAAATAATACTCGGATGCATTTATGATTTTTATGTAAGAAATTGTTGAATATCTCTGATACTCTGTAAACACACACACACACACATACATACACACACACACAACCCATGTCTTCCTTCCCACTTCAGCAAGATGATTAAGCACATAAATGTCACATCCTTATCTCAAAGGCAAAAACAAAACCCAAAATACAAAAAGAACAGAAACTTCAGATTGGAATGATCCTATCTGCAAACCAATTGCCTGCGGTCTCTGTAACACATTTGGGTAATTGCTTGCCTAAGCAGGAAAGTGATCTGGGTCAACAATCCTATGGCAAGATTTTTGTGTTGTGCTCAGATCAATAGATCAAAGCAAGTTTGATTTGCCATTCTTCAGTATTTGCATGTTTGTGGTTACTCCAAACGCATCACTCCTTCCTCTGTCCCTTCCTTGGAAATCTCTATTCTCTCTCTCTCTCTCTCTCTCTCTCTCTCTCTCTCTCTCTGTCTGTCTCTTTTTGTCTGCCTCTCTAACACTGTTTCACTATGTCTTTGTCTCTGTGTCTCTGTCTGTCTGTCTGTCTGAGAGACTCACTCTATAGTCCTGGAACTTACATTGTAGAACAGGCTGGTCACAAACACAGAGATCCAGCTACCTCTGCATTCTGAGTGTTGGGATTAAGTTAATGGCCACCACACACAGAAAAACATCTCTTTTTAAAATCATATTTTCCAAGAGAAAGATGCACTGCTCTAGAATTTGGTCACAGTTTCCTTTCAAGCAGTTTGCTATTGACTGACTCTAGCCTAACACAACGTAAATGATTATGGATTACAGTTTATGGTAGTGATTTGAAGTTTGAGTGAAATAACATGTGGTGAATTTTTGCCAACAATGCCTTTTGCTGTGCTCATTTAGAAAATGAGTTCCTCTTGCCTTCTGGACAAGTCTTTGAAATGGCCATATATTATTAATAAATATCTATTGGTTTCAATGAGCTTCTCTGACAGACATGGCTTTATCTAAATTCATACCTTAATTTGATTTAAATTAACACATAAACCCTTTTCTTTGTCAGATTTACTTAGGGGAATGGGAAACTGCAATGAGGGTAAAATATAAATTGCATTAGAACACTTTGTCTTTAAGTATGTTTATAGTGAATTTTTAAAAAAAAAATGTTCTCAGACCTTAGAGCAACTGATACAATTTATTCATCGGATTCACAAGGTAAATCACTTATCCAAGTAAACTAGAATAGATAGGCACTAAATTTTCTCCCAGATAGATCATTAAAACGTCTAACAAAGAGGAAATATAGGAAGGAGGACACGCTGGGGATGGGGAGATGACTCAATGGTTAAGAGCAACTGATGCCCTAACAGAAGACCTGGGTTTGGCTCTTAGAATCAACGTGACAGCTTAAGGTAAATAAATATAAAGAGGAATCCTAGAATATGTATAATCTGAGTTTTTCTTTGTTATGCCAAACTGCCTTCTTGAGATTGTCAGTTTGTACTTCTCCTAGATGTATATTTGAAGAGTCTCGTTACTCGTCCATGTCCAACACTGTGAATATTTTGAATTCTCTGTGTAATGATGTATTGAGGTAGTTTCATTTTGCTTACATTTCCCTACTCAGTTATGAGTCAAAGAACCTTTTTTTTTTCCTTGTAGCTTCTGTGAAATACTCAGAATTCTGCCTGACTATAGATACCCACCTTTTTATAGTTGACTCGAAAGTTGCAAATCCTTTTAGGCTGTCTGTATTATGGATATTTTATTTCAGCTTATATTTTTACTTTTACATGTTAGTTTTTAGTAAGCAAACTCTTTTTCATTATGAAATCTGTTTCTCTAAATATTAACCTGAATATCCTCCTTCACCATTATCCCTTAGTGGAGCTGAAATCAATTATCACACTAAGTGTGAGATACAGTTTTGCCTTTCTTGATTTCTAAGTGGAAAACCAAGTGTCTTAATAATATTGTTCTGTTATTTGCTTAATCTGAAGTGATAAAGCTGTCATAAGTTCTATTTATGTTTGATCTATTTCCATTGTGTTCTAGTGTCCAGCTGTCAGCTCTGTACAAATTAGACAGTTTACACTATTAGATATTTAAAACAAAGTAACTACACAATAAAATATATTACCCATACTAGTCAAAATATATGTCATATATTATGTCATATATATAGTATCCATATATACCCATATAATACACACACACAGACACACATTTTATATATATATATATATATATATATATATATATATATATATATATATTAGATCTTGTTGTAAATGGTATTCCCAGCCTTGATTTATTTATTTAACTTTTTAATGTGTTACTGAGGACCTCTAGTTCAATTGTGAATAGAAGCAGTGCAGTAGTGGCTTAGTTAGATAGAATCTCCTTGTTGACCTGAAGCAGAAGCAAAACCACGTAGATGAATAGAAATTGTGATCTCAACAAGTTATCCTTAAGGCAAAGTAGTTCCTGAACAATCTTAGTAGACCGACATTCTTTGGTGTTCTTGCACTAGAGATATTTGCAGTAGAGAGCATACATAGCTGCTTCAGTGAGGCTTCACTGGTGACTCACAGCTTAATGTTTGCTTATATCAAACAAGGAAGTATGATGGATAATTTTGACTAGGGAAAAGAATAAAAAGAAACTCTCCATTCATAGTTACCCAGTTTGAAAGCAGCCAGATAGCAATCAATCTCTCTCACTGTAGACTCCAGATGACATGAGAGTTTTTTTCTGTTCAGAGGTGGCATATGTTACTAATAGGTGTTTGCAAGAAGTCCATTTTCTAAGCTGCCAAACTATGTCTAGTGCTCAATTTTTCTTTCAGGGAGGGCTTCATTGAGCAATGGAAGTAGAAGACTGACTGAACTTTTCTTTGAACAGTATTTTACATATGTCTGGAAATTCCAGTAAATAGTAAACGGTGGAATAATTGCACACACAACTACAGGGACTAAGGAAGAGAGAGATAGATAGATAGATAGATAGAGAGAGAGAGAGAGAGAGAGAGAGAGAGAACAAAAGCATGTGTATATGAGAAATTTTGTTAGTGTTAACTCTAACCCTCTGCACTCACCTTTGAATTTGTAGCCTCTTTTTTCACCATTATTGCATGCATATAAATAAATAAATCAAAAAGAGGCTACAAATTCATACACCTTCACACACACACACAGAGTCTGTGTAATTTTACTGCTGTGAATGTTCTTAGGGCTGACTGTTTAGAACTGGACGCTAATTTGTAATTGATTCATTGGTTGCAATTCAACATGTTTTTAAATTTAATTTTGTATTTTTACTAATTCACTTTATATTCTACTCACTGTCCCCCTCCTGGCCACCCCTTTCCAAGAAAAACCCTTCTCCTCTGAGAGAGTGAGACCCCACCCACCCACACCCAGGGAATCCTCCAACTGTGGTACTTCAAGTCTCTGTAAGGCTAGGTGCTTCCTCTCCCACTGAGGCCAGACAAGGCAACCCAGGTCGAAGAACATCTGCTACATACAGGCAACAGCTTTTGGGATTACCTACACTCCAGTTGTTCAAGACCTACATGAAGACCAAGCTGCACACCAGCCTTCTCACAGCAATGAAGAAGTGCTTTCCTTGTTCCATGTCCTTGCCGGCATGTGCTACCTCTTGAGTGTTTGATCTTAGCCATTCTGATGAGTCTAAGACAGAACTTCAGAGTTGTACTTCGACATTTTGTTGGATAGAATATACGTGTTTATTAAACATAAATGTATTTAAACTATGTTTTTAAAATATGCATATTATCTCTGTAGATAATATAAGTATGAGCAGCTGTTTATATCTGTCAGGCTAAGCTATCACTATGAATATTCAGGATAGAGATCTCAAAGGTAACAGATTCTCTGGTCAGGGAAAGTATATGAACCAGTACATGGGGGGGAAATGGACTGAGGCTAAGATGAAAATGAGTGAAGGACACTCGACGCTCTCATATTTAGGGTTTATGCTAAGTGGAACAGAGACTCAAATTTGAAATTATTTTCCTCATACCTAGTACAATTATCCTTCAAGGAGACAATGAGGAATAAGAAATATGGCTTTCTAAGAATATATGTAGAAGAGTAGCCCCTGGCCTTACCATGAGGCAGTTGTTCAGCATCTGTTTTGCTAATGTGAAAAGGACATGCTGTACTGCAAGTGGTCTAAAGAGATCTAAGAAGACTTCTGGAAAAAAGTCAAAAGACTTCAGAGGCCTGTACTAGCCATGTACACTTATGAGTGCCGACTATTCTTCAACCGTTCTATTTGATTGCTGCAAAGCAAATTGTAAAAAGGGACCTACCAGAGTTTCACCACTTTACACCAACTGGAAGCATTCCCTAAACAAGAGGAGATGTAAGGGAGAAAATTGTATTGTAGAACTTAATTATTCTTTCAATAAAGATAATGACATGTATTGCCAACCTTTTCAAATAAATATAAATATTTTTTGGTATGATTCTGACACAGAATAACTGCGTAGTATGGCTAGATAATCTGACCAAGCATTTATCCTCTTCATGTGTCATGTTAACAGACCACGATTCTCTATGAACCATTGCTGCATGAAATGTCAGTAGAGAAAGGACATCTCCAATGTTGACCTGAAAATGTAATAGGAGACTACGTGTTCCATTTCAAGCTATTTTTTAACCTTTCTGGTTCCATGAAATAATTTAAAAATGTAAAATGATGAAAAAAGTATTCACTGATAGTACTTAGCCAGGTACATCCATACCATTTATCTAATATTACTGCTCTGACCATCCTTCAAGATGGAAATCTTTCAATCAGTTTTTCAGGCTAAAAGATATTAGCACCCCTCATACAGCAATCTGCAATAATAAGAAGACTTAGAATCTAGATGAAAAACCTGTGGGGAAATTATGCTAATTAAGGTTTAAGTCTACCATGATCAGATAGCAGATTTGAGCTTGGTGCAAAACGGAAGGCTCACTTACCTTCAGATCTTCCCCTTCTTTGACCTTGTCAGGACTGGACTGCCCATGCCCTCTACCAGGGGAAGGTTGAGTATCTCTTGACAGACCTTCAAACTAAGAATTGGCCCGGAAAGTACCTGAGATTCCTGGAATGCCTCTCCATGCAAGTGAGGCACTCACAGATCTTTAAAACTCTAGCCACTGATTTTCAGTTACCCTGAAAACTCCTTCCCACTCTCCAAGGTCCACATATACCCTTGGTTCACCCCAAACAAAGTGTACAAGTACAAACCCACCTCGAATAAAGGTATGCACCCAAGCTAAGATCATCTAAGAGAGTTTTTTCATTAAAGACTATTAGAAAAGGCATTTGTCTAGAAGAACTGTAACACTAAGATCCTTGGAGAAGGGCCTCTCCCAAGCAACTCACTCCCAGATGGACTGTGATATCCTTCATTCTTCCAGGCAGGTGTGCAGTGGCATCTGGACACTCTAAGAGGGAGGAAGCAGTGGATGGGGAACCGCAGCTGGACCCCCAAAACGTATACCACAAAAATCCAAGTGTCTGATCCCCTATGCTAGGGGCTATTTATTTAGCTGACTCTAGAACATAATTTTTACATCATGGATAGAGACAGTATCTTTGCTGTCAGTTGAGTATTAGAAATTGCATTGATAATGAAACAGACCCAGTTTTTCAGATCATTGTTCTGTAATAACCAATTTATCCTCTAGAGGGAGTTAGAAGAAGGTTTTAATATTGAACTTAATATTGAACTGAGTCCTTAATACATACACCAAGCATCCTTCTAATCTGAACATTTCCTCTTCAGAGTTATTTTGGGTACAAGCTGTTATAGTATTAAAAAAAAAAAGTTTTTCTTCCAGAGCATAAAGTACTGGGTCCAGAATGAGGAATTCCATTTCTGTCTTCCTGACAGAATGTTTACTGATGTGGAAACCTGAGCCTGCTGCATTACAGCATTCTGGGAGGAAATGTAAAAGCTATTGCAATCAAGGGCACTTTCCTGTCAGTGCCCCATATAGTGTGATGAATGGATTTCTAATCACCAGCATTGTTCCAGTTGGATACAACTCTGTGAGTCTAGAAAACTCTATAAAGTTGAGTTTTACTGTGTTCCACTTAGCATCAAGCATTCAGTGGTCCAGGAAGAGGTTCAAAGTATTCTAAAGTTACAATACGGCTGTTGCTAAACATATTGGTAGAATTCTATAGTTATCCTTCAATAAAATCTCCCATTTCCTAAAATAATTTTTTTTCTTTTTTTTTTTATTTATTTATTTTATTACATATTTTCCTCAATTACATTTCCAATACTATCCCAAAAGTCCCCCATAGCGCCCCCCACTTCCCTACCCACCCATTCCCATTCTTTTGGCCCTGGCATTCCCCTATATTGGGGCATATAAAGTTTGCAAGTCCAATGGGCCTCTCTTTCCATTGATGGCCGACTAGGCCATCTTTCGATACATATGCAGCTAGAGACAAGAGCTCCAGGGTTCTGGTTAGTACATTATGTTGTTCCAACAATAGGGTTGCAGATCCCTTTAGCTCCTTGGGTACTTTCTCTAGCTTCTCCATTGGGAGCCCTGTGATACATCCAATAGCTGACTGTGAACATCCACTCCTGTGTTTGCTGGGCCCCGGCATCATCTCACAAGAGACAGCTATATTTGGGTCCTTTCAGCAAAATCTTGCTAGTGTATGCAATGGTGTCAGCGTTTAGAAGCTGATTATGGGACGGATCCCTGGATACAGCAGTCTCTAAATGGTCCATCCTTTCATCACAGCTACGAACTTTGTCTCTGTAACTCCTTCCCTGGGTGTTTTGTTCCCAAATCTAAGAAGGTGCACAGTGTCCACACTTTGGTCTTCATTCTTCTTGAGTTTCATGCGTTTATCAAATTGTATCTTATATCTTGGGTATCCTAAGTTTTGGGCTAATATCCACTTATCAATGAATACATATTGTGTGAGTTCTTTTGTGATTGTGTTACTTCACTCAAGATGATGCCCTCCAGGTCCATCCATTTGGCTAGGAATTTCATAAATTCATTCTTTTTAATAGCTGAGTAGTACTCCATTGTGTAAATGTACCATAATTTCTGTATCCATTCCTCTGTTGAGGGACATCTGGGTTCTTTCCAGCTTCTGGCTATTATAAATAGGGCTGCTATGAACATAGTGGAGCATGTGTCCTTTTTACCGGTTGGGACATCTTCTGGATATATGCCCAGGAGAGGTATTGCTGGATCCTCCGGTAGAACTATGTCCAATTTTCTGAGGAACCGCCAGACTGATTTCCAGAGTGGTTGTACAAGCTTGCAATCCCACCAACAATGGAGGAGTGTTCCTCTTTCTCCACATCCTCGCCAGCATCTGCTGTCACCTGAATTTTTGATCTTAGCCATTCTGACTGGTGTGAGGTGGAATCTCAGGGTTGTTTTGATTTGCATTTCCCTGATGATTAAGGATGTTGAACATTTTTTCAGGTGCGTCTCTGCCATTCGGTATTCCTCAGGTGAGAATTCTTTGTTCAGTTCTGAGCCCCATTTTTTAATGGGGTTATTTGACTTTCTGGAGTCCACCTTCTTGAGTTCTTTATATATATTGAATATTAGTCCCTTATCTGATTTAGGATAGGTGAAGATCCTTTCCCAATCTGTTGGTGGTTTTTTTGTCTTATTGATGGTGTCTTTAGCCTTGCAGAAGCTTTGTAGTTTCATGAGGTCCCACTTGTCAATTCTCGATCTTACAGCACAAGCCATTACTGTTCTATTCAGGAATTTTTCCCCTGTGCCCATATCTTCAAGGCTTTTCCCCACTTTCTCCTCTATAAGTTTCAGTGTCTCTGGTTTTATGTGAAGTTCCTTGATCCACTTAGACTTGACCTTAGTACAAGGAGATAGGAATGGATCGATTCGCATTCTTCTACATGTTAACAACCAGTTGTGCCAGCACCATTTGTTGAAAATGCTGTCTTTCTTCCACTGGATGTTTTTAGCTCCCTTGTCGAAGATCAAGTGACCATAGGTGTGTGGGTTCATTTCTGGGTCTTCAATTCTATTCCATTGGTCTATTTGTCTGTCACTATACCAGTACCATGCAGTTTTTATCACAATTGCTCTGTAGTAGAGCTTTAGGTCCGGCATGGTGATTCCACCAGAGGTTCTTTTATCCTTGAGAAGAGTTTTTGCTATCCTAGGTTTTTTGTTATTCCAGATGAATTTGCAGATTGCACTTTCTAATTCGTTGAAGAATTGAGTTGGAATTTTGATGGGGATTGCATTGAATCTGTAGATTGCTTTTGGCAAGATAGCCATTTTTACAATGTTGATCCTGCAAATCCATGAGCATGGGAGATCTTTCCATCTTCTGAGATCTTCTATAATTTCTTTCTTCAGAGACTTGAAGTTTTTCTTATACAGATCTTTCACTTCCTTAGTTAGAGTCACGCCAAGATATTTTATATTATTTGTGACTATTGAGAAGGGTGTTGTTTCCCTAATTTCTTTCTCAGCCTGTTTATTCTTTGTGTAGAGAAAGGCCATTGATTTGTTTGAGTTAATTTTATATCCAGCTACTTCACCGAAGCTGTTTATCAGGCTTAGGAGTTCTCTGGTGGAATTTTTAGGGTCACTTATATATACTATCATATCATCTGCAAAAAGTGATATTTTGACTTCATCTTTTCCAATTTGTATCCCTTTGATCTCCTTTTGTTGTCGAATTGCTCTGGCTAGGACTTCAAGTACAATGTTGAATAGGTATGGAGAAAGTGGACAGCCTTGTCTAGTCCCTGATTTTAGAGGGATTGCTTCAAGCTTCTCACCATTTACTTTGATGTTGGCTACTGGTTTGCTGTAGATTGCTTTTATCATGTTTAGGTATGGGCCTTGAATTCCTGATCTTTCCAAGACTTTTATCATGAATGGGTGTTGGATCTTGTCAAATGCTTTTTCCGCATCTAACGAGATGACCATGTGGTTTTTGTCTTTGAGTTTGTTTATATACTGGATTACGTTGATGGATTTCCGTATATTGAACCATCCCTGCATCCCTGGGATGAAACCTACTTGGTCAGGAAGGATGATTGTTTTGATGTGTTCTTGGATTCGGTTAGCAAGAACTTTATTGAGGATTTTTGCATCAATATTCATAAGGGATATTGGTCTGAAGTTTTCTATCTTTGTTGGGTCTTTTTGTGGTTTAGGTATCAGAGTAATTGTGGCTTCATAGAATGAGTTGGGTAGAGTACCTTCTGTTTCTATTTTGTGGAATAGTTTGTGAAGAACTGGGATTAGATCTTCTTTGAAGGTCTGATAGAACTCTGCACTAAACCCATCTGGTCCTGGGCTTTTTTTAGTTGGGAGACTATTAATGACTGCTTCTATTTCTTTGGGGGATATAGGGCTGTTTAGATCATTAACCTGATCTTGATTCAACTTTGGTACCTGGTATCTGTCTAGGAACTTCTCCATTTCATCCAGGTTCTCCAGTTTTGTTGAGTATAGCCTTTGGTAGAAGGATCTGATGGTGTTTTGGATGTCTTCAGGATCTGTTGTTATGTCTCCTTTTTCATTTCTGATTTTGTTAATTAGGATGCTTTCCCTGTGCCCTCTAGTGAGTCTGGCTAAGGGTTTATCTATCTTGTTGATTTTCTCAAAGAACCAGCTCCTTGATTGGTTGATTCTTTGAATAGTTTTTCTTGTTTCCACTTGGTTGATTTCACCCCTGAGTTTGATTATTTCCTGCCGTCTACTCCTCTTGGGTGAATTTGCTTCCTTTTGTTCTAGTGCTTTTAGGTGTGTTGTCAAGCTGCTAATGTGTGCTCTCTCTAGTTTCCTTTTGCAGGCACTCAGAGCTATGAGTTTTACTCTTAGAAATGCTTTCATTGCGTCCCATAAGTTTGGGTATGTTGTGGCTTCATTTTCATTGAACTCTAAAAAGTCCTTAATTTCTTTCTTTATTCCTTCCTTGACCAAGGTATCATTGAGAAGAGTGTTGTTCAGTTTCCACGTGAAGGTTGGCTTTCTATTATTTATTTTGTTATTGAAGATCAGCCTTAGTCCATGGTGATCTGATAGGATGCATGGGACAATTTCAATATTTTTATATCTGTTGAGGCCTGCTTTGTGACCAATTATGTGGTCAATTTTGGAGAAGGTACCATGAGGTGCTGAGAAGAAGGTATATCCTTTTGTTTTAGGATAGAATGTTCTGTAGATATCTGCCAGATCCATTTGATTCATAATTTCTCTTAGTTTCACTGTGTCCCTGTTTAGTTTCTGTTTCCATGATCTGTCCATTGGTGAAAGTGGTGTGTTGAAGTCTCCCACTATTATTGTATGAGGTGCAATGTGTGCTTTGAGATTTACTAAAGTTTCTTTAATGAATGTGGCTGCCTTTGTATTTGGAGCATAGATATTCAGGATTGATAGTTCCTCTTGGAGGATTTTACCTTTGATGAGTATGAAGTGTCCCTCCCTGTCTTTTTTAATGACTTTGGGTTGGAAGTCAATCTTATCAGATATTAGAATGGCTACTCCAGCTTGTTTCTTCATGCCATTTGCTTGGAAAATTGTTTTCCAGCCTTTCATTCTGAGGTAGTGTCTATCCTTTTCTCTGAGATGAGTTTCCTGTAAGCAGCAAAATGTTGGGTCTTGTTTGTGTAGCCAGTTTGTTAGTCTATGTCTTTTTATCGGGGAGTTGAGTCCATTGATATTAAGAGATATTAAGGAAAAGTAATTGTTGTTTCCTGTTATTTTTGTTGTTAAAGTTGGCATTTTGTTCTTGTGGCTGTCTTCTTTTAGGTTTGTTGAGGGATTACCTTCTTGTTGTTTCTAGGGCGTGGTTCCTGTCCTTGTATTGGTTTTTTTCTGTTATTATCCTTTGAAGGGCTGGATTCGTGGAGAGATAATGTGTGAATTTGGTTTTGTCGTGGAATACTTTGGTTTCTCCATCTATGTTAATTGAGAGTTTGGCTGGGTATAGTAGCCTGGGCTGGAATTTGTGTTCTTTTAGTGTCTGTATAACATCCGTCCAGGATCTTCTGGCTTTCATAGTCTCTGGTGAAAAATCTGGTGTAATTCTGATAGGCTTGCCTTTATATGTTACTTGGCCTTTTTCTCTTACTGCTTTTAGTATTCTATCTTTATTTAGAGCATTTGTTGCTCTGATTATAATGTGTCGGGAGGTATTTCTTTTCTGGTCCAGTCTATTTGGAGTTCTGTAGGCTTCTTGTATGTTCATGGGCATCTCTTTTTTTAAATTTGGGAAGTTTTCTTCTATAATTTTGTTGAAGATGTTTGCTGGTCCTTTGAGTTGAAAATCTTCATTCTCATCCACTCCTATTATCCGTAGGTTTGGTCTTCTCATTGCGTCCTGTATTTCTTGGATGTTTTGAGTTAGGATCTTTTTGCATTTTACATTTTCCTTGATTGTTGTGCCGATGTTCTCTATGGAATCTTCTGCACCTGAGATTCTCTCTTCCATCTCTTGTATTCTGTTGCTGATGCTCGTATCTATGGTTCCAGATTTCTTTCCTAGGGTTTCTATCTCCAGTGTTGCCTCATTTTGGGTTTTCTTTATTGTGTCTACTTCCCTTTTTAGGTCTAGTATGGTTTTGTTCATTTCCATCATCTGTTTGGATGTGTTTTCCTGTTTTTCTGTAAGGACTTCTACCTGTTTGATTATGTTATCGTGTTTTTCTTTAAGGATTTGTAACTCTTTAGCAGTGTTCTCCTGAAATTATTTAAGGGATTTTTGTGCTTCCTCTTTATTGTCTTCTGCCTGTTTATCAGTGTTCTCCTGCATTTCTTTAAGTGTGTTATTAACGTCCTTCTTGAAGTCCTCTATCATCATCAGGAGATATGCTTTTAAATCCGTGTCTAGCTTTTCCGGTGTGTTGGGGTGCCCTGGACTGGGCGAAGTGGGGGTGCTGGGTTCTGATGATGGTGGGTGGTCTTGGTTTCTGTTAGTAAGATTATTACGTTTACCTTTCGCCATCTGGTAATCTCTGGGGTTAGTTGTTATAGTTGTCACTGTTTAAAGATTGGAGCAGAAGCTGTGTTCCACTCACCAGCAGTCTCTAAATCCTGCGGTGGGGGTTGTGGGTAGCTGATGGTACCCCGGTGCTGGTCCAGCCGGAAGAGGCCTGTGGTCCTACTCAGGCCGTTTTTCTGCTTCCCTAACTAATGCAGTCTCTGGTCCCGCGTGCAATTGGATTGGAGCAGAAGCTGTGTTCCACTCTCCAGAAGTCTTAAGATCCTGTGGCGGGTGTTGTGGGTAGCTGGCGAGTGTCAGCCGACCCTGCGCCCCAGCTGCCCAGGTGCTTTTCTGACTGGAAGAGGGTTGTGGCCCTATGTAGGCCGGATTTCTCTCTCCCCAACCAGAGCAGTCTCAGGTCCCGCGTGATTGGACTGGAGCAGAAGCTGTGTTCCACTCACCAGCAGTCCCAAAATCCTGCGGGGGTGGTCGTGGGTGGCTGGCGGGTGTCAGGCAACCCTGTGCTCCCGCTTCCCCGGCACTGATCCGGCTGGATGAGTCCTGTGGCCCTACTCAGGCCGGTTTCTGCTTCCCTAACTAATGCAGTCTCAGGTCCCGCGCAATTGGATTGGAGCAGAAGCTGTGTTCCACTCACCAGCAGTCCCAAAATCCTGCGGCGGTGGTCGTGGGTAGCTGGCGGGTGTCAGGCAACCCTGTGCTCCCGCTACCCTGGCACTGATCCGGCCGGATGAGTCCTGTGGCCCTACTCAGGCCGGTTTCTGCTTCCCTAACTAATGCAGTCTCAGGTCCCGCACAATTGGATTGGAGCAGAAGCTGTGTTCCACTCACCAGCAGTCCCAAAATCCTGCGGTGGGGGTCGTGGGTAGCTGGCGGGTGTCAGGCAACCCTGCGAGCTCCTGCTACCCCGGCACTGATCCGGCTGGATCCTAAAATAATTTTTATATAGTTTTGATCGATAGAACCCACACTGTAATTTGGTGAAACACATTTGCTGTTGGTGGGCTTTTCATGCGACTTGTGCATTATTTATGATCAACGGGGCTAGGGGCTTATTCGCAGTCCTAAAAAAGAAGTGGTCAATTTTGTCAGTTTGCCCTATGTATGCCTTTTTGCCTGCCTGCCTTCTCTCTCTCTCTCTCTCTCTCTCTCTCTCTCTCTCTCTCTCTCTCTCTCTCTCTCTCTCTCTCTCTCTTTCCCCTCCCTCTATCCCTCCTTCCCTACCCCCTTCCTCCCAGTAATTCACCAGCTATTGAGTGTCAACAATTTAGAAGCACTATACATACTAACAGTAATGCTAGCTTTGGATATAACTGATGAAGTTAATACTGCCAAGTCATGCTCAATTCCATGAAACCAAAGAAGACACCCTCAAAGTAAATGCACTTTGGTTATGCTAGATAAGTGATGTATAGTGTTAAACAGGAAAAGGCAGAGCAGGTGGAAACGAGGCTGTTATTTTAGGGATGTTTTCCAAAGGGCATTGTGGTAAAAGCAGTATGAATGCATGAAGGGAAAAATATGCAGGTATTAGCTTTAAACTGAGAAGAGACAACAAGAATGTAAAAACTTGCTTTTTGTGTTTGAATTTCAAAGTGTACTTGTGAATGAAGGGGAATGATATGAAAAATGCAAGCTTTGGGGGCCCAGATCTTACTAACTATAGAGTTTCCCAACAAAGACATAAAGAAGGAGTAAGATGTTGACACATGAACCTGCCTTTTAAAAAGTGACTTTTCTTTGTGGAGATGATGAGTAGAATCAAGGGAAAGCTGGCTGATATCAGCCAACAATTGGGAGCTTCATCACAGAGAAAGCGTACAAACTTCAAGTTCCTCTTTCTACTTCCTAGAGAAACAAGTTTCAAGACACCATCTTTTTGATCTTTTCTTTGTGAACACATGGTTTGAAGTACAAGAGTAGCAGAAATAGGATGATAAGGCCTGGGTGTATCCATGTCTAATAGTCAAATGTATCTCCATGGCAGTCCTGGTTTTTGAGCTCCGTCTGTCACCCTTCCTTAAGACAGTCTACTTAGTGTACTATCCTGCTTATGACAGGAGACCACGGTGACCACAGGTGGTTGTAGGGCAAAGCCACATGAAAGATTGAATTATCTAAATGTTAATCTATTTGAAGAGCTGTGAAGTATACCATTTGGTATTTTACAAGAACCACGAATGTCTGAGTTGTTATTCTATAAAAGCGCCAGTAAATTTTCAGACTACCTATACACGATTCAATCTAATGTCTCTATTTAATATATTCTTCTTGTACATTGAAACTTACTGTGAGTTCTGAAGTGACCTGAATGTATAGTACTGTAAAGGAGATTTACAAGGAACGAAATGTCTCATAACTGATAATAAAATGACTTTTTATTTGTTGAAGGTGGTATTTGTGTAAGTTCTTTGAGGGTCTATATCCATGTACTATGCATGTGATTGAAAGTGTTCATGGAGTCTAGAAAAGTGTGTGAGCTCCCTGGGACTGGAGTTACAGGCAGATGCCAGCTGCCCAGTGAGGGTATTGGAAACAAAACTAGGTTTCTTAGCAAGGGCAATAAATTATGAAGTCATCTCTTCAGTCCTGACTTTACCATTTTAACACCTCGTTATTAACGGATGCTTTCAACACCAGTCCTCATTGTATTAGTTTTATAATCTATAATCTGTACTCATGGGTGTTCATTTTGATAACCAATATGCTGTTTTGAAAGTCTTAGGCTATTTTAAGGTTTGACTTTCAATAGGACCATTGTTATAGGTTTGAAATATTTATAGCATACGGACAATTTAAAAGCTATAGTCTGGACTCATAGGTAGTACTCACAAGCTGATTTTGAAGGTGATATTGATTAGTTAACATCACTAAAATGTAAAGCAGACAAGAACATTTTCTCTCTCTTGAAATTCCCATAATAGGAAAATGAACATCATTATATTTAAAAGGGGATTTAATATGAAAATTGTAAAAATCCATAATTTTCTATACATTAAAGAAGAGATGTGTCAGGTAAAGGTGATTATTGTAGAGTTGTATACTTTTTATAAATGACTGAAAATAGGTGTCATTTTAATCAACTTTTTCAAAGACTCAAAATTGTGGACATAATGATGAGCCTGCTAGGATGTAAAATATTAGCACACAGTTAATATGATGAAAAGATTTGTCCACCAGTCTAGTCAATTGTCACTCTGTATCCCCCATCCTGTATCTAACACCCAGACCACCATAATCACTATAGTGCTCATCTCATTGTGCTATAATGTGTTTTCTGCTTCTCTGTTGTCCATAATCAACTATAAACTATTCACATGAGGAGACTGTAGCTTAGTCACCTTTATATTTCATCATCTATCACAGTGCCTGCTGAATAATAAGTTAAAATTTACTGTAATTATTTTCTGTATGAATGAGTATTACATGAAGAACTAAAAAGAGAAATAATACCAGAAGGTCACTATTTAAAATGCAGACTAATCTCGGCCCACCTTCTATTCCAGCCATGAATGGCAGCCAATTTTATGCACGTATGCCACTATTTGTTTCCTCTGGAGATTTTCAGGCATTGCAATGGGGACCATGTCTAACACTTATCTATGTATTTCTTCTGAATAAAAGGCATTGATTGCCTCTAGGACAGTTATGGAGCTATGAGGTCTAGTTAATAAGTAGGCATGGCCTTTCTTCTACTTCTTTTTTAATTTTCTAAGTGACTAAGTCTTACATCCTATACTATATGAGAAAAGTTCAAACTGAGTGGTACCTGAGATTCTCACAGTGCCTGCTCTTGGCAACTGGTCAGTTCCACAGTTTACTTCTCTTCTCTGTCTTCTATGACTATCACCTGAAACCACTGAATAAAATAAGTTATTTCCACAAACACTTCCCTTTAGCTTTCATTTTGTTGCTGTTTGAGATATAGCCCCATGCATTCCAGGACTGCCTCAAGTTGGTTTGTAGCCAAAGATGGCCTTGATTTTTTTGTACTTCCAATACCCCTGTCTCTACTTCTGGAATTCTAGGAATAGAGGCATGTGTCACCACATCTGAGTTCCTTTGAGACATTTTTTCAGAAGATATTTTGCACATAAGGGAATAGTAAAACTTGTGCAAATCACTTATATTTTAGTCTTATTATTATATCTAATAACATAAATTATTTCATCATGAACCTAGGTAGGTATAATTATCTAAGTTTATTAGAATTTTGTCTCAAACCCAGAGTTCTCTAAAGATCACATTGGTATCATGATTTTGCTTCCACATCTTTATTCAGAAAATAAAACAAAAACCCCCACATGACCTAAACATCACAGGAGGAGGAGAAAGATATAGGGAACTGTGGTCCCTTGTTCCATCTCACTATTGGGGTATGAGAACACCAGTTGAGCAGGCAAAATCGGAGATGCTAGAATGCATTTACCCTCCGCTGCCATCAGGTACTGGACTCCCAAGAAGTGTCAATGCACTGCTCAGGGGTTGGGAGAACACAGCTTAAGGTGGAGGCCCCAGCTTAAGTGGGAAATGACATAATCTGAGGCCAACGCTGGAGTTCCCTGACTCCTGGACATCCAGTCACCTCTGGAAACAACATAGAGTCCAGAACAGAGGGGGCCCACAGGCCTCGAGAAGAAGCCCAGGGTTGGGGGTTCCCAAACCCCTGGACACCCAGACCCTGATGGAAATTAAGAAGGAGTCACAAACAGAGGCTACCCTCAGGTTGAGGATGAGCCCAGGGATGGGGAGGGATACAGGGAATTCTGGTTTATCTCATCAGTGATTGTCTTTAGCTTAACAGCAATTATCTGGAAGCATAGGGACTCCTTCTGTGGGGGGGCTTAGACAGTAGCTCTGTAGATGAAGGCTTTCTTTCTTTTCTTTTTAAACTTTTAAAATAAGTTTTTTGGATATTTTCTTTATTTACATTTCAAATGTTATCCCCTTCCCTGGTCTCCCTCCGAAAACCCTCTTCCCTTATCCCTCCCGGCTTCTCCCTGCTCACCAACCCACTTTCTGGCTCTGACATTCCCTACAATGGGGCATAGAGCCTTCACATGACCAAGGGCCTCTCCTCCCATTGATGAAAGACTAGGCCATCCTCTGCTGCATATGTAGCTGGAGCCAGGAGTCCCACCATGTAGTACACATGTAGTACACATTGGTTGGTGGTTTAGTCCCTGGGAGCTCTGGGGATACTGGTTAGTTCATATTGTTGTTCCTCCTATGGAGCTATAAAACCCTTCATCTCCTTGGGTCCTTTCTATAGCTCCTTCATTGTGTACTCTGTGCTTCCTCCAAAGGATGACTGTGAGCATCCACTTCTGTATTTGTCTGGCACTGACAGAGCCTCTCAGGGGACAGCTATATCAGGCTTTTTCCAGCAAGCTCTTGTTGGCATCCACAGTAGTGTCTGGGTTTGGTGATTGTATATGGGATGGATCCCCAGGTGAGGCAGTCTCTGGCTGAGCATTCCTTCAGTCTTTACTCCACACTTTGTCTCTGTAACTCCTTTCATGAGTATTTTGTTCCCTTTCTAGGAAGGATGGAAGTATCCACACTTTGGTCTTTCCTCTTCTTGAGTTCCATGTGGTGAATTTCTTAGGCAAATGGATAGATCTGCAGGATAGCCTCCTGAGTGATGTAACCAAATCACAAAAGGATACACATGATATGCACTCACTGATAAGTGAATATTAGCCCAGAAGCTCGGAATACCCAAGATACTATTCATAAACCACATAAAACTAAAGAGTCTTTCTCCATGCTTCCTACATTGGTACTTGATGAAAGAGACAGAATTTGGTTCCAAACTGTTTATTGACTGTTCATTTTAGAGAATGGCTAGATACCACCTCCTCAGGGTAAACCAGACATTAAGTACTTTTTGCAGGAAGGAATGTCCAAGAAGGGAAGCTTATTGGTTAAACCCTCAGGGCCATCTACATATCTCATTAGGAATGAGAACTCTGTTCTGATCTTCAAGTATCTATGTAGGGTGTGTGGTCACGTGATAGGAGCTTGGTCAGAGCAGATGCAGGTCTCTACCTTCCTTTGGTATGAGGTTCAGGGGCTTCCAACCCACTCAACCTTACCAAGTTTTGTAGCCTGATAAGAAAGTTTTAGAACTATAAGTGCAGGCCAGGTAAACTTAGATGTTGTATCCTTCAATGCAACCTGGCTCTACCCAAATAAAGACTATAGTTGTCATATAAGCTCATATATAGTTTTAAATTTTGTGTATATTTGGTATTTTTGACTATATGTGTTTACAAAGGACCACTAAACAGCTTTCTATTTCTTTTCTCTTTTCATGCTTTGGAATTATGGTGTTAATATTTACATAAAATAAAATGTTAATACTTTCTTACAGTGTTATATGATATTTGAGAATGGATTGCACAGTATGGGCATGGCCACCTTAAAAAGTTGATAATAACATGAGAGCTATTGAAAGACAATCTATCAAAACATTTCTTTTTCCTGCAGGAGTTTTCATGGCCAAACATCACCAAGCCTTACCTCCCTTGACCTTAGGCAAGTCTATGTGTCAGGATTATCTATGTAATTGAGATAAATAATAGTCTCATCACTGAGGACTGCTCCAAGGAGACCAAAAGTTCATACATAGTAAATGTATATGAATAAATGGCATAAATGACCTGTCAGTGCCTGTACCTAGTAATTTTAAAAAATTAAGCTTATACAAAGATTTTAAAAGGTATCACAGCAGCTTCTGTGATCTGATGCCACACGAGGAACTCGGAAAACTTTCTGGAACATCAGATCACCACTGCAAGTAAGGACGACGATCTGTAAGACTGGCCTGTCTCCCACCGACCTTACTCAGAGTTGTTACAGAATTGGATCTACAGATTTTCTTGACTCACTTTCCCCAGACTCAAAGGCTGTTTGTTCTGATGTTTTTTATTTCTTTAGTTCAAACATCTCTTATTAAATACCTGGCCAATCACTCCACACTGAGGGCCAACTTTGGGGGATGTCCATCTGAAATCTTATCCTTACCTTCAGTTGGGTTGACATAACTAGGATAGACTTAGAAAGACTAGTTCAATAAATTAGCAGACCATGTACTAACTCAGTTTATGGACTGTGAGTCATCTTAAAAGAGTTTCAGATTGTAGAGGGATGGGGCTACGTAAAGTTCACCCAAAATATACCAGCTAGACATGAGAAAATGTACCAAAAGCAGACATTTCTCTTTGACTCTTTCTATTTACCCCGGAAGTAGTCTATAAAAGAATTCTCCTAACTTCTTCTAATATGGATTATTAATCCATCTTTTCAAAGGATCTTACTCAGAGAAAAAAAGAAAGATATTAAGGGACACGAGGAATAAGATCAGCCAGACTTTCCTAAGTTCTCTCTGTTCATTACATTTAATCTCCAATCATAATTCTTCAAACTGTGCACAAAAACAGTTTGCATGTATCTGTTGATCTTCATTCATAAAGATTTCCATACTGTGAAAAACTTATTTGCTACATCCCTGTTTCCTTTGCTATCTTTCATTATAGGAGCCTTGGCCATGAACCTGGCTATATGGATTGCATTTACAGAATTGGAACAACACTTTGTACTCTAAACAAAAGAGGGATAGATAGATAATTTCTGATTGTAAAGCATATGATCAAAAACATGATAAAACATATATTCATACCAATATATTTCAAATTAATTTATAATGTGATATATCTTATAATGGCCCAATCACAAAACCATGTTCATTTTACTGTATTCTACATCTCATGGTCTTTTTAAAAATTGAATTGTCTTGTCCATTTTCCCAAGGTGATTTTAGCATATGTTTATATTATCTCGATGATACTGTTAAGATTTTGTTTGAATTTAGTTACATTTGTGGTAAACTGTAGAGACCACTTTATAACCTTGTGTATTCATATACAAACTATGTCATTTCTCTGTCTTTACATGAATCTTATTGTAACATTTTGTAAAAATTATACTGCTATTTTTACAAACATTCTCTGCACTTACTATTAAATTTGATTATGAAATGTGTATATGCATATTACTTTTATAGAATGATGTCTCTTTTATTATAATTTCTTATTGCTTATGTTGTATAAAAACTTGTGATAATATGTATATAGATAATCATATCTGACCTGTGTGCAAAACTTGTACATTCTAAAATTTTAATTTAAATTTCTTCTATGTTTTAGACAGCAATGCCCATGCTCAAAGCATTTACCTTAAATCCTTCTTTCTGACTTCTCTGCTTTTTACTTGAGTTGTATTGCAATACACGGACTTGTAGAAGACTATTAATTATTTACAATAATCCTTTTCTTGTATATGACCATCAGTGCAAATCCCTTTGTTATTGAGATAGCAAAGCAGTTCAATTTCATATGCTCACTCAGAGAACAGAGGTTATTATGGGATTCTATGCTGAGAAAACTAGTTTTTAGTACTGACAGCCTCCTATGATCAAGTAACATTGTATACCTGAGTCTTCAAAGCAAACTAATTCTTGCCAGACCACAATGTAGTTCAGTGTTAGTTGCTAATTTTAGATGTTTTTCTTTATGGAATCCTCATATTTATTAAAAATTTATTAGCATAATTTATTCTATCAGATAATCTAATAGAAGGAAGCCCATACTTTGATTCAGGGTCATGCTCTCATTTGTTCTTTGCATTAACAATTGGTGAAGTTATGACACTAAGAAAAGTAGAGGTCCCTTCTCTATGAGGCACTTCCAATGTAATCAGAATATATACATATATATATGTATATATACATATATATATGTATATATACATATATATATATATATATATATATATATAAAGATATAATCTAAGTAATTACTACATATATCCAAAAAACTAAGATATGTTGTTACAGGTATGTCGGTGGCCCCAATCACATGACTTTCCTTTTGTTTTGAATATCTTCATTTTTATTGTGAGTTAAATATTATCTACTTTCTATTTCTTGAGGTGATTACTATAACAACAGCAATTTTTTTCTACTGTTGCTTTCTTTCTGCCATACTAAACAATCTATGACCAGCTAACAAGTTTCTGAACACCCTGCATCCCAGGAAACCTCCTCTGTCTCAGCAGAAAGGTAAGTTTAGCCTCCTCACTTGATGCCACCTTTCTGTTCAGGCACCATGTAAAGATGGCATTTATTTTTAAAGCCTAGTTGATGAAGATTTTACTCTTCACACACTAATTTTCTACCTCTCGTGCCCGATGCACACACACAGCCTTTCATCACAGCTACCCTCTCAGGAAAGTTCCTATCAAAGTCACCAGTGACATCTGTACATTAAATTCGATGGTCAATTTCCAGCCATCAGCTCATTTGATCTGTCAGTTACATTTGATGTAGGTTAATTATTTTCCCTGTGGAACACTCTCTTCTATTGGCTCCCACACAACTAATTTTGTGAGGTGTTCTTCTGGTCATTTCTCCTCATTTTCCTTTTATGTTTTCTTGTTTTCCTAACATCTAAAATTAAAGTGCCCTGAGACTCAGCTCTCGGGTATCATTTATTCATAATAAATAATCAAAATGAACATGGACATCTGAGGGAAGTAATGACACATGAAAGACTTCAATTAGTGAATTAAGATTTATGTTCTATGATGAACAGTGTGGTTAGGTTTGAATCAACCACTTTTCCATTATCTTCTGTTTCATTGGGATTTTGCTCACATTTTCCTTTATTTCCAACTTTTTCTTGAATGCTTTCAGAACTCACTTTTATCTCATGTATATGGTTATTGATTTCATTCTATGTTCTCATTATTTAGAAGGCTTATCATTTAGTTATTTTAGGATTTAGAGTGTAAAGCACCCCTCAACATAATAAATAACTTCACATGAAATGTAAAACTTTACAATAATATACCAATATTTTCATATTTTTCTGATATGGTTAGTGAATATTTCATTTCTTGGATTGCAAGAACTCTAAATTATGTTATTGTTTACACTAAACTGATGTCATTAAAAGACATTTATTAGAAAAAATTATGCTTATTCACATGAGTATTTTAGATATATAGTTAGTAATTTGAGATTAGCCATAAGCACACCATCACTGAATAGGTATAATAGTATTTCTACTTTGATACATTTATTGATTTTTTTAGATCAAAGTACATCTGTCTCCTTTTCTTGCTCAAATGGAAAACTGCAGTCCTAGAATCGTCATATATACTTGATAAATGAGAACTGAATTATTTATTAAGAAATGAGTAAACTGTCAGACATGTCTTGTTTTCATTTTGTAAACTGAAATCTTTCAGAAAACATAATGGGTCACTAGTTTTCCCAAGTAAACAGACACATCACAACTATAATTAACACAATTGCTATTAACACATAACCAGAGAGAAAACCACAGGTGAAGTTGCTATGTGAGTCTGTATTCCAGACTATAAATTATACATGTATGTGTATGGTAGTGAGTGAGTTTGTACAAGTGCACACATGTGTGCATGTGTGTGTGTGTGTGTGTGTGTGTGTGTGTGTGAGAGAGAGAGAGAGAGAGAGAGAGAGAGAGGGAGAGAGAGAGAGAAAGAACGAGAGAAAGAGAGAGAGAACAAGCAGGAGCAGAGGGGGAAAATATATCTGACAAACTAATTTTCTCTAAGGAAGTAAGAACGCATATGTGACAGCCGTGTGCATATAAATGTCATGACAATCAAAGCTGTTATTATCTAATCTGCTCACAGATACCTTTGTGGTAAGCATAGTTGGAATTACAGCACGGTGACTATTGAATTCCAATTGAATGGTTACTAAGAAACCGTGGATGATCTTTGTAGGTTTTCCTTAATTAATTGATCTCGGGCTTGATACTTTTGATTGCAATGCCGATTGCATAGTTGCTATAAAGTTCTGATTTTTTTTATCTTAAATGTCTATATCCCTGATAAAGATTTCTAAACTTTTCACAACAAAAGATTATTAGGATACCATTCTTGTCTTTTATGACATTGGCTCTCTGCTTCTGTCTCTTTCTTATTAAAATTCAATCTTTAAACTTGGACTCTGGGACTTTTATCTTTTACGGGTTAAAAAAAATACCCACCTAGATAAGAAGATGGCATCACTGCTACTTCTGTTCTAAAAAGCATTGCATTGCAGTGAGATACAGTGTGACTCTAGGATTTCCGGTCTGTTTTGGTTAGTTTTCTTGTGGTTCACACATTAAAGTATGCAAAGCTAATGGTGAAAAAAGACAAGGAATTGAGTTTCTTAAAGGGGGTACATACTTAAATATTGCCTTTATTTTAAGGTTTTATAGTATTAACTTCTCCATGATAGCTTTTATAATAATCCTTTGCTCTCTTGTGACACACTTTCACTTACCATTTTAAATTCATCCCTTTTTAATGCATAAAGAACTTAGTTTCCCTGTAATACTTTCAAGTATACATATTACCATGTTTTGCCCTTATTTGACCTCCATTGCTCCCCCATGTCCCCAACCCTTCTTGTGAATCCTCCTCCTAATAGTTCCTTTTTCTATTTTCATGTCACATATATTCCATTACCATCCCTTGTTGTCCCATCAACCTCTTTTTAGATAGATCTAATTCTCCCCCTTATTCAACTCTAACACACACACACACACACACACACACACACACACACACACAGAGTTTCTCTCTCTCTACTTTCTGTCTATCTCTCTGTCTGTCTTTCTGTCTGTCTCTCTGTCTCTCTCTGTCTTTCTCTGTCTGTCTCTCTGTCTCTGTCTCTCTCTCTCCCTCTCTTTCTTTCTATAGATTCCATTCCACAAACGAGAGAAAATTTGGTGTTTTCATGTGTATGAATAACATTTCAGGGACAATCACTAGAGGATTAACATAAGGAATCTGCTACAATTTTCTGAGAGGCTTTCTAAAATAATCTTAAAATACTTAAAGAAGATATTTATTCAAAGCCCTCATATAAGTACTTTAAAGAAAACTCATTTCTATAAGTGTTTAGATAATTTCTTCTTTGTGATTTGTTTCTAGTAACATTTACATGCATCTTTAGAATTAGAGATATTCTATATCATGATAAAATTTGGATTTTCTGATTGAATACTCATCATTGAACCACAATGCATGTAATCATATAACTTCAAAGAAACAGAGTGGGTAAATTTTAAAAAAATTATACACACACACACACACACACACACACATACACACACACTAATAAATATATTACAAACTAACCTAAAGGATGCTTATATGTGTATGGACTAAAGATATAAATATAAACTGATTTCATGAAATATCAGAATAAAATATTTCATAATGATTTTATGTCAATTTACTTGGAATACCGAAATAATTCCATATAAGCATTCAATTATTAATATAGACTCAAAAAATCACAAAGAAATCCACAAAACTGAAGGAGAGGTAGGTAAATTCTGAAACAGATAAAGCTTTCTTGGTCACTCCTCATTTTAGAAATGGATCCCGAGTCACCATTAATATGAACACAGCACCAAAGGCTCCTGGAATTAAGTTACATCCTTATCAGGGCAGCCAGTAGCTAGTGCCACTTGGATAATTCTTTCAAGCTTTCATTAACAATGTGGAAGAAATTTTGCTTGAATTATCATGTTGAAGTTCATGTCTCTCATTTGTACACAGGACAGTGTCTTTTAGGTTTTTTTTTCCTTTGTCTTTTGATGGCCACGTCATTTTTCTTTTACCCCAGTGAAACAGTTTCTTAAGATTGTATTTGCAAAATACTACAACATATACAGTTGATGCTAATCACGACTTAGGAATCAGTCTCTAAAACAGTGCTTCTGAATTATGCTACATCTCAGCTGTTTAGGAGACTTGTCTCCATGATGCAGTGGGATTGGACACAGGGCAGAAAGCTAGTAGCTAGTTTGATGTCACTGGCATCTCAGAGCCATGGGGGAGCATTTACTGTGGGACTGTGATACTGAATGACTGTTGCTAAGCACTGTTAAAGAGAGAGACGCATACACTTAGATCTATTAACAGAATTTAAATGAAAGTTTGAGTGTCAAGTGGCATTCTTGGCAGTAAAGACATAGTTACCTCCAGCATCCGGAAGGCAGACAGCACTTAAGGCCAGGAGTGGATGCCTACTGTAAGACTGGCAGACAGTCAGAGAGGCAAATTTGCCTGTGGGATTGAGGATACACATCAGTTTCCCCTATACAAATGTTAATTAGTGATATTTTACTTTTCCAGTTTATTGATTATGATGTTTATTAAAGTATGAATATGTATTATGTCTGAAATTAGGTAAATTTAGACATGTGTTTTCCCTTTGTGATACCATGAGCATAATCATGATAATCAACATGTTATCACCTCATCTAACTTCCCTTGTGTCCCAGAAACTTCTTCCTTCCTGTCTCCTTCCATCATAGAAAAAAAAATTTGACTAATAAATTATATTATCCAGTTTTATATGGGCATAGGTGGAATTACCTACTGAATATTGACAGACCTGAGCTTTCTGTATTGTAAGTGAAAAATAAGTATATAGCAGAGAGAATACTGAACACAAGAGGCAGTGAGAACACGTATGCAGAGAGAATACATTTTAGATGATACAGTTTCAGCATCATGGATTGCTGGGACATAGTATGAAAAGATTGCTTAGCCTGAGGGTTTGATGTAAAATAGATGTGGTACAGGACAGGACATCATCAGTTATGACTCACCATCGAGAGGAAGCTTCTCGTTTCCCAAAGACTGACTCTGACTTTAACGCAATATATTTCCATGATCACCATAGCTGATTCACATTCCCATTGAATAACATCTATCACAATTTGTGCTCAATACAACTCTTTTGCTGTTTTAGAGCTGGTACCAGGGTGAAAATGATCAATGTCTGGATGAGGTCTTCTATCCTGTCTTCCCACTGAATCAGCTACCACATAGTTAATTCCCAATGTGTATTTTCAGTGAATGATGTGGGAATTCCATGGACACATGCTAAGCTTGAAGAATTCATGCTGTAAGCACATATCACAGTCAATTTGCAATCATGTGAAGTGGGCCCTGGAGATAGAATAAAATAGAACTCCATTAAACTCTTCTTAATCTCAAGGAAAAAAATAAACTGGAGCATCCTTTTTATCCTAGCTGTGACATCTTTTGAGTACCTTGAAGAAGTAGCAGTTTGTTTTAAAAAACGATTATTATTTTTGAGAATATTGTATATCTCAGTGTGAAGAGGTGGCATGGGGTTTGTTGCTGCTGATGTCTTCTAGTGGTCACACTGTTAGACCTTAATCATTATATTTATTGTGCCTTGTCATATTGTTAGAATAGTTTTCTATCTTTGCCCCGAGGTGTATAATTAAAATTGTTATTGCAAAGTAGGAAAGGAGGCAGAAATCATAACAATTCCCAGGCATTTTCTTTTATCTAGCTTTCATTTTCAAATCTCAATTTTCATGTATTGGTTGTTATTAAATTTTAATCCTTGGTCTTTTTCTTGTTAGAGAAAAAAGATAAGGAGCAAAGGTAGTTTTGATTTTTATTCTTACAAATTTGAGTTTTGTATCTACCAAAAACAGATGAATTGCTTAACAGTCTTTGAAATCACCCAAAATACATATCTATCTAGAAATGTAGACTATTCTCTTAAATGGAAGAGAGGCATTTGAAGATTAGTTTGGATGTAGTTGGCTCCCAAATCCAAAAAGTAATGTCTTAAAAAATTAAAGAGGAGGAGAATATAGACTCAGAAAAAATGTCCATGCATATATGAGAGTTGGTGATGGAGTTAGACTAACATACTCACAAATACCCAGAACCACTGAGTAGAGAGAAATACTACTTCTCTAGATCCTTTGGAGGGAGATTGTTTCAGCCAATACCTAAGTTTTAGACTTGATTCCAGAATTCTAAGTGATGTACAGTTTTGTGTATGTGTTCTATTTGGGGGTGTCAGGTATCTGGTTTGGTAGACATAGGATGTAAGCACAGTTTTTTATACTAGGGATCGAGTACAGCAGCAACAGGTGAAGAGAATACAGGGTTAAAGTTCACTCTGGGAAAGATGCAGCAGAGACAGGTTCTGTTGCATTAGAGCATATGAGAGCTGCTGCTGACAGAATGCTGTTGGTGGAAGGGGGAATATGAAAGGTTCATAATCTTCCCTGGTGAGGTCTTGGAAATAGAAAATATGTTTACAGAAAACTGTGGGGAAAACGACCTGCTTTATTATAGCATTGTACTGAATGTCATTCTGCCACTGGGTGGAAGGCGGGGGTACAGGTGGTGCACTAGGCTGTTCATCAGAGGACCTTTCCATCAAGCTGGTGGAAGCACAGCCACCTTTCTCTTTGCTGCTGTAATGAAATCAGGTATTGAGGAAAGAACTCTCCTGTAAAAAGGAACCAGGACATGATGGTTAACAAACCTTCTATCTAGGATTCAAAAGATGCCCAAATTCAGAGATTCAGTTTTGGGAAAATATGATATACAGAGAGGAATGAAATCATTATTGGGCAACTTTTTTGCCGAAGAAACGAGGATTAGGGTACTGATAAATTTGCTGGGTCCTCTCAGCAAAAGCCATGGCCTATACAAGACAGACTTATGAAGAATGTACAATCTGGTGACGTAGATCTTCATGACATACACAGCACCCTCACATGTTTGGAATTTTATACTAGCAGAACTACTATAATTATACACTGAGCAGAGTGGGGACCAGAGCAAATAAAGGGAAGTTGTCAGTCTCCCAGCAATAGGCTGACAGAGCTGTCACATGGCAGATATGTGTTACTTCCAAGGAAAGAATGAAATTACTCTACGAGCAAACCTTTTGCTGCAGAGGCCAAGGCCATTAGCCCAAAGGCAGAGGTTTGAGGTACAAAGGCAGAGGCAGAGGTAGGTGGCTTTGTAGGCCAGAGGGTAATGTGGTTGCTGGCACCCCAGATACCTCAGAGAGCAACAGAGCCAATGGCCTAGAGTGGGAAGTCAGGTGCCCCAAGGACACAATATTTACTAAATATATATATATATATATATATATATATATATATATATATTATATATGAAAACATGAGAACAAAATACCTAGGGAAATGCTACAGTCTTGAACTAAAATTATACAAAAATGTATCTAAAAATTCTTGTGTAAGTCATGTCAGATACAGAGCAGTATACAAGATGTGGCGCTGACCTTCTCTTAGAGAGCCTGGACTTGCTTGATTATATGCATGATACAGGAGAGAAATTGTAGGAAGCAAAACTAAAAACAGGCTACATCCTACAAGAAAACATGCATTAAATAAACCAGAGGAAGAAGTTGTGTGCTGTAATGAAAGGGGAGGGTGCTTGTTTTTGTTATTACTGATGTGAAAAATGATACAAAAGCATGAGGGGAATACAACAGATGGCCCAATGGGTAACAGAACGTACTGTGCATGCATGAAGACTTGAGATCAAATCCCAGAACCCACTTAAAAATCTGGACTTTTGTGTAGTTAGCTAGGCAAGATAATGTTCGAAAAATTAAGAAGTGTATATGTCTAAACTTAATGATGGAAGGAATACCAGCTAGCCCTGAAATGGCACCCACTATATATAAGATTCTACTTGTTTAATTTTCACAACAGTATTAGGAGACGGCTCTGTCATCTGCATTTTCATAGAAGTAACCCAGGCATAGAAAGGGTCAAAGAAGTTGCTCAGGGTCATAGAACTAGTAGGTGCTGATGCTGGCGTGTGAATACTTCTGGCTGTCATGAGATTGCAAACTCTTTAGATTTATTTTTTTTTTCATTTTTTGTGTATGAGGTTTTCCCTACATGTGTTTAGATGTACATTTGTACCTGATGCTCAGAGGCCAGAGAATGTCATCAAATTTCCTGGAGATGGAATTACAGGCAGTTGCGAGCTGCCTAATAGGCATGTTAGGACACAAACTCAAGTCTTCTGTATAGGCAGTGAGTTCTTGCAAATGCTGAGACATAACTCTAGACACTGCACTGGAGATGCTCAACCACTGACCATTATTGTGTGAAAAAGAGATTATGGTACATTTACACAATGGAGTACTACTCAGCTATTAAAAAGAATGAATTTATGAAATTCCTAGCCAAATGGATGGACCTGGAGGGCATCATCTTGAGTGAGGTAACACAATCACAAAGGAACTCACACAATATGTATTCACTGATAAGTGGATATTAGCCCAAAACTTAGGATACCCAAGATATAAGATACAATTTGCTAAACGCATGAAACTCAAGAAGAATGAAGACCAAAATGTGGACACTGTGCCCCTTCTTAGAATTGGGAACAAAACACCCAGGGAAGGAGTTACAGAGACAAAGTTCGGAGCTGTGATGAAAGGATGGACCATCTAGAGACTGCCGTATCCAGGGATCCATCCCATAATCAGCTTCTAAACGCTGACACCATTGCATACACTAGCAAGATTTTGCTGAAAGGACCCAAAGATAGCTGTCTCTTGTGAGACTATGCAGGGGCCTAGCAAACACAGGAGTGGATGCTCACAGTCAGCTATTGGATGGATCACAGGGCTCCCAATGGAGAAGCTAGAGAAAGTACCCAAGGAGCTAAAGGGATCTGCAACCCTATAGTTGGAACAACATGATGAACTAACCAGTACCCCGGAGCTCTTGTCTCTAGCTGCATATGTATCGAAAGATGGCCTAGTCGGCCATCACTGGAAAGAGAGGCCCATTGGACTTGCAAACTTTATATGCCCCAATATAGGGGAATGCCAGGGCCAAAAGAATGGGAATGGGAGGGTAGGGAAGTGGGGGGCGGTATGGGGGACTTTTGGGATAGCATTGGAAATGTAATTGAGGAAAATATGTAATAAAAAATAACAGTGAAAAAAAAAAAAAAGAAAAAGAGACACTTTAGAAATCAAAGCAGCGGAAACAAAATCATTCAGTCATTCATTCAGGACATATATCTTGAACCCTTATTTTTTCTCAGTTGTTACTCTGAGAGTCCCCAGTGAGACAAGGAGAAAAGTACAGGGTCCGATAGGATATATTCTTTTTTTTTAAATTTTTTTTATTAGGTATTTTCCTCGTTTACATTTTCAATGCTATCCCAAAAGTTCCCCATACCCACCCCCCAATCCCCTACCCACCCACTCCCCCTTTTTGGCCCTATTCTTTTTTTTTATTTCAATTAATTAATTAATTTATTTATTTATTATTTTTATATGTATTTTTATTTATTTATTTATTTATTTTTATTTTTTGGCCCTATTCTTTAATGAAGTAATCTTAATGAAGTTAACACTCAAATTAAAGGATAAAATTATACTGGTAAAGAAATAGGTCTAAAGACAATTCTAAATATTTTTCAAAATAGGCTCAATCAAAAGAAAGAAAGCAGAATGCTTGAAAAGAATCAAATAGCCAAAAACTCATGCTTTTTTTTCATTATGTTATTATCAGACTAACTGATTTGTTGATGAAGAATGACATTAATGGAGATAACTAGGCCTACTAGGTTTTGATAAAGATTCAATTTATTAAGATGATATTCTAAGCCAAATGTTCTATGTATCCCACTATATAGCTTTAAACACAAGTAAATTTGAGGTAAATAGGAGAGTCTAAACAAATTGATTTTAACACACTCTTACTAATAGAGAGATCGAGTAGATACAAAAATAAATCAATGAGAATATCAAGGATTTGATCCAGACAATTAACATGCTTAGTCAAATAGTATATTCAGAGAGCACAACAACCCAATAATGTTCCCAGTGCTTAAAGAACACAGAGGTGAATGATTATATGCCATTGGTGTCCTGACTAGGATGAAAAACCAAAAATCAAGACTTGCCTTTTATGTGGGCAGTACAACTAGCACATAAAGGGAACATCGCACTGTTTCCATATACCATGAAGAACAGCTTAGGAAAGGGCCTTACAGAGACCAATGTTTTCTATAGCATCTCGGCCTCCAAAACAAAGAAATTCCCACTCCTACACAGAACCAGTGTCAGGAAACATGACTGCTTCTTGATTTATACATCTGCCAGTTTAATTTTAGATTAAGGGTCATGCTTTATGTAAATAAATATGTACCTTGAAATATTTGACTCATACTGTTCAGGAAAGAGCAAGCTCCTGACCCACCCTTATACTCACAGGAAGCCAAACACCCATGTACAGCAGTAACTGCTCATTCTATTCCTTTATCTCTTCTTCCCAGGTGACAGTGTGTGACTTAATTCACCTAAACTAATTGACCAGAGGGTGGATGTACCAGTACCATCAGCTCTTCTCTCTGATGAGCCCTGACCTTATTCTGAACCATCACATATGTTACAAAACCACCAAAGTCAACAAAGGGCAGGCTTCAACTGTTCCTCTCCTTCTTCTTTTCTTTATTTATGATATCTGTGTCCTAAACACACTAGTTACAAATGTCTAGCTTCCTGGCATCATTCAGTGAGATTTAAGGAGTTTATTTTAGGTTCACAAACTAAAGGACAAAATTTTGGAAAACAACTGTCACTGCTTGATTTTTCATTTCATAACTGTTCCACCTAGTTGATTAATATAAGACTCCTGCTCCCATGATTCATGCAAAGCAAAACTTCAGAATCAGAATTCACTGTGTTAGTTCACTGTTCAATAACTAATTCCTCATCCTGGGGAATAGGGCTCTACCATGTGACCATCCTAGAACCTTGAAAATAGTGATGGTGTACAGTTCCTAAGAATTACAAGATATCACATGTTTCTGATGATCCTTCGAATAATCATCCTAAGGATCTGGTTTGAGCTGTTGGTCCCTCTATTATCTATAGCAGAATTCCTTATAGGCTTGGAAAATGGAAGGGACATAAGCAAAGGGATAGAGACTCTGCAGTGAAGAGTTTTTTCTGGATGACAGTCAGAAAACAAATAGACCAATAAACAAACAAATAGATAAATGGAGAGAACAATAGAAAGATAGCTGATCATTTGCATCAATTTGGAAGTGGATGGACTTTTTTTTTCCTTTTTTTTTTTTTTTTGAGTTTACTGAAAAGACTCCAGATGGCTGGCACCTTTATTTCAAAATAATCAAAGAATCCACTTGAATTCCCCATGAACATCTGATTTGCAGAGCTATGAGATAATGAATGTGTGCTATTGAAAACAGCAAAGTTTGGGTAATTGCTATAGCAGCAATATAAAGCCCAGAAGAGAAGAAAAATGAAATTTAAATAGAGGCTGGAGATAGTAGCTTAATAAAATTTTTGTAGAGATGGGATGAGAAAGAGAAAGACATGTGCTCAAGTAATAAGAAGAGTGGTAGGGAATTGTGCTGGAGAATAGAGAGGGACTGGAAGGATTGTCAAGGGAGTTCCAACATGGACACTGCTTCTTCAATTATGAAGGACTGATCAGAAACCCACATGGGAGCCTGGGAGACAGATCACATCTATAAACTGATACTATGGAAGCCACAGAGGGAACAAGGTAACACACAATTGCAGAGTGCAGATTTAAGAACTACAGAGGGGGGGATCTCTAGGACTTGCCAAATATCTGAGACAGGTGGGGCAAGAGGCTCCAAGGTGTCTATGGGGGCCACTTTAGCAGAAACTACTAGCAGTGAGGGATATGGATCCTGAAGTGGCCACTTCCTATAGCCAGGCAGGTCTCCTAGTGGAAGGATAAAGACAGCAATCCACTCACAAAACCTTCAACTCAAAATGTGCTCTGACTACACGATGTGCAGGGGTAACATCAGAGCAGAGATGGAGGGAAAGGCTCACCAATGACTGGTCCAACTTGAGACCCATTACATGGACAAGAATCAATCCTGAGAAGGAGCCTAACATAACTGTCCTCCGAGAGCTCTAGTCAGCAGCAGATTGAAACAGGTGCAGAGACCCACAGCCAAACATTAGATGGACTTCAGAAGTCTTGGGGAATAGTTGGGGGAAAGAATTGAGGGACCCAGTGGAGAAAGAGACTCCACAAGAAGAGTAAAGTACCCTGAACCCATGGGTCTCCCAAGACACTGAAGCAACAACCAGAGAGAACATGGGCTGGACTTAGTACTCCCTCTCCTTCCCCACACATATGTAGTTCATCTTACTTTTCATGATGGTCCCCCAACAAGAGGAGTTGGTGTGTTTGTGCTGTGAATTCTGTTTCCTTAACTGGGCTTCCTAGTCTGGCCTCAGTGGAGAGGATGCATCTAGTCCTGTAGTAACTTGAGGTGCCTGAGGGGTGAGGAGGGATGGGGTGGTAGGGGTGATATCCAGAGAGGTTCCCCTTCCTCCTCATCTGAGAAGGGAAAGCAGGAAGGTGGGGGATCTTTGTGATAGGGTACTGGGAGGAGAGAGGGGCTGATATTAGGATGTAGACTGAATAAGTAAATTAATTAATAAAAAATTACAGAAACTGCTTTGGGATACCTGCAGTGGGACTGCACAAGGTGGCTCCTGTCAGCATTTAGCCATGAAGAGTGGAGGGCCTCATGGTGTTCCATTTTTTTTATAGAGAACTATTGACTACTGATGGATGCTGGAGAAAGAGTCATCTCTTTCTCTCTCCCTTTCTCCCTCTCTTTCCCTCCATCTGTCCCTCTACCTCTCTGTTTCCCTCACACCCCTCTGCCTTTCCCCTGCCTTTCTTTCCCCTTTCTTTTAAAACTCTGAACCCACTGGTGAGTTCACCCAGCTCTATTGGACAGTTTCATGCTCATGAGTATGCAGACATCCTAGCTAAACTCAGTGGTTCACAAAATAAAACAAACAGAAAGGAAAGGCTTGTAGGTTTGTTGAGTTGGGGATTGATGTGGATCAAAGGAAAATAAGAGAGCATGGGAAGTATGAGCAATTAGAATGCATTATATGTGTACATCAAATTGTTAAAGAATAAAGTTAATTAATGAAACTCAGTTGAGTATTGTTAATTGTAACTATAAATGGTAGTTAGTCACTGGTGGCCTTTGGAAGGAATGTTTCAGTCTGGTATTGTTTTTTTCTCCTTTGTATATTTCTGCAACAAAAGTAAGTTTTATTGTATAATGAGGGAAATATTTTATGATTCAAAAGTGAACTCATTGATTTTTATACTTTGCCCTGAGAACAAGTGTAAATCTGCAAGATCTATCATGCTTTCTGATGTTCCTGCTGTCAGTGGCTCTGATCTCCATGCTGCAGTCAGTGAAGCACCAGGTTAACTGTGATGTTCATGTAACAGGTGTTGTGATTTAGCTTATTTGCTAGTTAGGTCAGCACAAATCAAAACCCTCTTTTTATTCCCTTTTCTATTGTTGGCAACCTCAGGGAATGGATACATCTACTTACTTATCTCAGTGAATGGAGTTGAGTGAATGCAATCTATCCTTATTTGTTATTGTGATATGATGGGGTACAAATGAAGGGTAGGGATTTTAGTGGGCTTTGAATTCAACCAAGATTGCAATTCCTAGTGAATAGATACATTACTCCTAGTTTTTTGAGACTCTTCTAGAAAAAAAAGTAGGGTCAATTTTTCAGAAAATTGATACCTTCGGTGGCTTCATGGTTATCACTTGTAACTATGAGCATATTGAAGATAATTTGTCCTTAAAGCTGCGGAATGTCATAAAAAGAGTTTGTAATGTATACAACACAGTATGATATCACCTTGCGAAGCACATCAGCAGCAAGGGTTTCACAATGTTTATGGATGATGGCAGTGTTTTCAGAGTGGCAGCCCATCTCCCTTCCAGTCTCTCACTGTTTTCTCTGTTTCCATAGTGCATTTCTCTTTATGGCCCAGCTCTATATTCACACTGTTGTACAATTTAGATCATAAGGATCCAAGAGGAGCCTCAAGTGTTAATTAAAAGTGCACAGGGGAGTTCTGTTGCATATGATGGGACCTTTGAGGGGACAGGTCTGGTTTGAATCCTTAGGAGACTGAAGGCATAGTCTTCAAAAAAGCAGTGTGATGCTTTGGTGAGCTGAACAGCCTTCACAACCTGTCCCAACCTGATGTGATACTTGGTTATGGGCCCAAAAATGGTGAGCAAAAGCAAAGGCTCTCGGCTTTTAATTATCCCACCTCAGGTATTGGGCTGTAACCACAGGGAGCTGACTAGTACTCTAGTACTAAAATTTTATGTTCATTACTATTTTGAGACAAGTTAGCAAAGGTCAAGTGGAAGCTAGCATCATGGTGGTATATCTGGTGCTGAAGCAGCTCAGAGAAAGTGATTAAAGTTTGATCTCCATTGAAGTACTATGAGAATCTGTTGTATGACTCCAATTCATCTCAGAGATATTTATCTCCCGCATTGATTCTGAATAATCATATACCTGGCCAGTGATCACTAACTAAAATACAAAAACAAAATTACATCAGTGATTAAGCATTTAAGAAATACTAAAAATACAGTCAAAAGGAAAAGGATTAATTAAATTAGTGATAAAAATCTGAATATCTTCTCTCTCTTTATATATGTATATGTATATATATATATGTGTGTGTGTGTGTGTGTGTGTGTATTAAAAAACACACACTGAAAACTAATAGGATAGAAACTATTTTTGGCAGGTTCACCAATACTCATTGTCTGCTGTCTGAGGCTGTATGGCTAAAATTCTTCTGGAGTCTCATGCAGTTTAATGAGTGTGTCTTCCTACATTCCATGGGGGAAGGAAAGCAATAAATACCAAGTCCATTGATGCTGGAAGGGTACAGTGGGAGCTGACCTGTGCTCCTCTGCAAAATCAATTTGGCGCTCACCCTCTGCTCTCCTGTGCGGGGACTGCCTCACTACCTTGTGTTGTATTGTTCCCCCCTCCAACATTTCCCTACTGTTCTCTAAACTGCACTTGCCAACTACATGTGACCTTGCTGTTTCCACTCAGAAATCTTGCAGCCCTTTAACCTCTCAAAACTCCAACACTTCCCCACATCGAAAGGCAATACATTTTGAAATAATATACCAGATTGTGATAACTCCTGAATGAGAGAGATGCTATACTAGGCAGTGTTTTATATATATACAGTGTATATATATATATATATATATATATATATATATATATATGTATATAAAAAACTTATGTATTACATGTTAATATTGACAAGATTCACACAATACCTGTGCATCAATATTGAAAGTGATACATGCCTTCTTGTTATAATTTTGCCAAAAATTATTTTTTAAAAATCTCTCTTCAGAACATATTGATTTGTAACTCTCACAAAAATCCCAGTTTACAATCTTGTTTCTCACCATGTTCTTTGGGTAACTTACGTAGCATGATGTATTGATCCTTTGGGAAATAAAACTAACTGCTCTTTTTATAGGGTGAATGAGGCATTTTTAACCATTATTGTCAGTTTGTAAAGGTAAATACACTTAGAGCTTCAGAATACCTTGTGCTTTTTGTCCAGTACATATCAACAGAAATGAATGAGATTTCCTGGTAGACTAAGCTTCTGTTAGTTAATACATTTAAATAATAATTTAGTCATTTTCAAACTAAGAAGCTGTGGTTTGGCTTATATTACTACCATGCTTTTTCAGACAAAGAAACAAGTATGGATAAAGATGTCAACAGTTTAAAATGTACTAAATAGGTATTTAAGAGTCATGCTAAAGCTGTTAAAAGTCCAGAGTTACAAACATATCAGAGACAGCAATGTAGGGGACAAAGAAAGATGAGCATTTCAACACAGAAATCTATGGCACAGTTATTTTTGTGTAGAAATGTTTTGAGTATTCGTTCATCCAAAGTGTCCATCTGGGAAAGCCTTTGTCTTATTGCTGAAGTTTAACACTTCAGTGTTGTGCTTTTGACCTTTAAATATTATTCTAGTAAGTAGAAGTTAGTGCTTTGAGTAGATTAAGTTTTAATGCTTCAATTTCCTTTAAAGTGAAACATATTTGCTTAGTTAATCTTAAATTAGAGAGATTGGTAGTAATTTTGAAGAGAAAAAAACCTAGGATATTTGAAATCATGAGGAATTTAGGACATACCCTCTACATTTAAGTATATTGTTTCCATTTAAATTCTTGCTACAGACAGAAAGCTGTGTCTTCTGCTTCACAGACTCATATATGGAAATCAGTCTAGTTCTTCCTCAGAAAATTAGACATAGTACTTACTACCTGAGGACCCAGCTATACACTCTTGGGTATATACCCAAAAGGTGCTCCAATATATAACAAGGACACATGCTACAATCTATTTATAGTAGCCTTATTTATAATAGTCAGAAGCTGGAAACAACCCAGATGTCTCTCAACAGAGGAATGGATACAGAAAATGTGGTACATTTACACAATGGGATACTACTCGGCTATTAAATAATAATGACTTCATAAAATTTGCATTAGAAAATATCATCCTGAGTGAGGTAACCAAATCACAAAGAACACACATGGTATGCACTCACTGTTAAATGGATATAAGCCCAAAAGCCTGGAATTCCCAAGATACAATTCACAGACCACAATGAATCTCAAGAAGAAGGAAGACAAAAGTGTGGATGCTTCAGTCCAGGAGAAAATACGGAGACAAAGTGTAATTAGGAAAAATAGCCTGGAGCATCATTGAAATCATTAGAAAATAAGTATGAGGAGAAGGTCAGGTAATATCACTGTACTCCTCCTTAGTCTGGTTTTGGTCATTGTACTGTGGTTAGGTAACAAAATACCTATTTTTGCAAATGCATGGTGAGGAACCTAGGAATATAAGATATAGTGTCTAACATTTCTAAATGTACTATAACAACAACAACAACAAAATTCCATGTTGCATAAAAATGAGTATCTGTGTAAGAAAAGATGACTGTAAAAGCGAAAGGTGAAGATTGGTTGTAAAATCTCAGAAACCCTGTAACTTGGGATTTATGTTAATTTATGGAATAGGTTACAAGGAAAAATAAAAGTATTTGAATGTATGGGCAGCAGAAAGTCCTCTGAGTGAATGAATAATGTAATAGCAGGATCCTAGCTCTGCCTTTAGGTGGGAATCTACCTGGAAGGATAGTTTCCTTTACAATTTTAAACCTTAAACATTTTATGTATTAATTATTTCTGTACATACCAGCATTCAATAATATTATCATCTTGAACAATGTCCTTGAAAAACATACTTTAAATTTTATAATGCATGCAAAATGTATTTTTTGAAAAATAATCTAAAACATATTATTATGAAATGGTGTCTTTGTTACCAAAAGTCCTGTGACCCCAGGAAGTGTTCTGTTTGTCAAATAAACATTTTTAATAGTAAAATAATGTTCCAGTATTTCATTTTAAAGGTTGTGTAGGAAGAATTGGCCATGGAAGTATGGAGTTTGTTATCACCTCTTTGACTTCAGGGGACCCATTCTTTTTTTTTTTTTTTTTCTCTTTTGTATCTATTGTCACCATTAATCATCATTCATTCTTTTTAAACCAGCAAGAACCTCACCGTCTTGCATTTTTCTTTGATACACCTACTGAGGTGATCCCTACCCACCACTTAACATATATACTCTAAGTAGCTCTCTCTGTGAAGCATAATTTGGTCTGGAATCTATACCAATCCTCCTGCTTCAGCCTCCCTACTGTTAGAGCAAGTTGTGTGAACCACTATATTTCCCTCTCTAAATATCCTGAATCATTTTTCTTGTTTTCTTTCTTCTATTGCCACTCCAAATTGTTGCCCAGCCTTATCTGGAACACATTAAAGAAGTAACCTCCACTTCTGTGTTTGCCAGGCACTGGCATGGTCTCACAGGAGCCAGCTATATCAGGGTCCTTTCAGCAAAATCTTGCTGGCATATGCAATAGTGCCCGCGTTTGGTGACTGATTATGGGATGGACCCCCGGGTGGGGCAGTCTCTGGATGGTCCATCCTTTCGTCTTAGCTCCAAACTTTGGATATTCACAGTCATTTATAGGATGAAACACAGGGCCCCCAATGGAGGAGCTAGAGAAATACCCAAGGAGCTGAAGGGGTCTGCAGCCCTATAGGTGGAACAACAATATGAACTAACCAGTACCCACAGCGCTCATGACTCTAACTGCATATGTAGCAGAAGATGGCCTAGTCAGCCATCATTGGGAAGAGAGGCCCCTTGGTCTTGCAAACTTTATATGCCCCAGTACAGGGGAATGCCAGGGCCAAGAAGTGGGAGTGAGTGGTTAGGGGAGCAGGGTAGGGGGAGGGTATGGGGGACTTTTGGGATAGCATTTGAAATGTAAATGAAGAAAATATCTAATAAATTTTTTTTTTAAAAGAAGTAACCTCCACTGAGTCATCCTGCTTCAACTCCCATTGTATCCATCCTTTACAGTGGTGTGGGATGAACAAAGGTCTCAACCAATACTCAATTCTTAAATTCCTTTAGCTCATTCTGTATCACACTAAGAATGAAATCAAGGTACTCAGATTGCCTGAATCTCAGTTCCTCTGATACAGTTTTATTGTAGGGGGTCAGCCTTATATGTGTCAAATATTAATTCACAAATTATTTCTCCTTCTCCTCCTCCTTCTCCTCTTCCTCCTCCTCCTTCTCTTCTTCTTGCTCCTCTTCCTCTTCTTCTCCATCTCCTCCAGCTCTCTCCTTTCTCTTTCACTCTTCTCCTCCACCTCCCCCCTCCTCCCTCCTCTTCCTTCCTTCTCCTCTTTCTCCTCTTTCCTCCTACTTTCCTCTTTCTTTCTCCTTGGAGCCACCCTTATTCAATGCAATAGTATTGGGGATCTTGACAATAAAAGTTGAGTTTTTCCTAACTAAGTAATGGGTATACTTTGTAAGATAGAACAAGTTTCTCTAAGAACTTGAGATGGCTGTATCAAACCATCAGAATGTCCTAATATTCATCATGTCTCCCTGCATGGACTTCTTTATTTTTACTCTTAGTGGACTGAGATTTGGCATCTGTACTTACTTCAGTGCAAATACCACTCTTTTGGCATGCCATGCTTCCTGTACAATACCACATTGTACCATCACTGTGTTCAGTTCTCTGTCATGTTTAACTGCATGTTTACATTCTTTTCTGGAAAGTTAGCTTATATTCTGAGCTCCATGGCCCACTGGATAGTTAGAAGAGGGAACAAATAGCAGGGCAACAGTGTAATCAAGGAACACAGCAAAGCCTAGCTCCTGTACTATAGAGCAGAGATGCTTGGGGGAAAGTAGATGTGGTAGTTATCAATATAGTTTACCAAATATATCTAAGCTGTTCTTCATCACGCATGTAAAAGACATGCCCTTCCTAGCATCTTGTGGACTGAGCCAATAGTTTGTGATCAAAATTGTTGAGGGCTCTTTTTGCAGAATGTTTAATTTGAGATTAGGGATTCCCACAGTTTTCACTCATTTCCAGCACTGGTACTGGAAAGGGTTTTTATAAGCTGAGTGACTGTGGATAGCAGATGCACATGTACATGTGTAACCACGGGTACTAAGTAATTGATCTTGGACTGTGTTTGTTGTATAATGAACCTCACAAATATGGTTTTTCTGATTGAAGCCAAGCAAGTAGTAACCATATATAATGAATATTTAAAATAACAGAGAGGAAGAAATGAACTAAACCTCAGACTTCATTGGCGCAAGCAAACTTTATCATTAGAAAAATTAGCAAATCTCTTTATAATTATATGCATATTAGAAATATTACAAGCATCATTAGCTCTTCCTGGCACTATTCAAGACTGTTTCTTTATCCCTTGAAGCAGGAAAAGGCCATAAGCAGCTGTATTAACAGCCTAAGACTGCCCCGTCTATTCCAGTGAGAAGTCATTCCATACATGGTGAATACTAATCAAATCCTACATGTTTACAGGGAAAGAGTGAAGAGTGGAAAAGGACTTGGGATGAGAGAACGAGGGAAAGCAAGAGAGGTTACATGTTCTCTTAACTATATTCCAGGCACTCCTAGGAAATATAACATTAAGAAGATGAAGGGATATTTGGGAAATTAATAAGCTGCAAATGTGGTATTTCAACAAACATCTAGTAAAGGTGTTTTACGACAGGAGCTTGTATAATACTGCCACTATTGGTCCTATAATTATATCACACAAGTGGCTTCATAAAACCTTAATATCAGGCCTTTCTTACAAAGGGATGACAAAATGCTGTTAATGACATGTGTGGTATACAAAGAAATGCAGGCATTCAATTAATGTTTGAATAAATGCAGCATCTGAAGAGTAAATTAATGCTTCAAAGCAGAATTGTCCAGCACTAAGTAGTCCCAAATACAACAGATAAATGTAGATAAATGCAGCAATTATGCAATGCACTGATTTCCCCAAATTCTTTGTATTTCTAAATAAGCACAACAAAGCCACCTGATTACAGTGAACAGAATATAAAAAAAAAAGTGGGAAACTGCTTCTGCATCTGGGGGCTGTAATTAGATCCCCTGGTTTATTTCCAATCAGGCACTTTTATGTTAGTCATTTGAATAATTAAAATGCAACATTAAAATCAGAATATTTAAAATTATATTAAAACACCACAAAAAGAAAAAAAGTATTTTCCTACAGATATTCATCATAATAAACCCAATGTGAGAAATATTTTAACTGATCAATATTGCTGATTGATTCATAACTTAAGTCCCATATTTGCCAGCTGGAAATACCCACCACAAGAGGGCAGAGAGTGGATGCTGATGGCTTAGTATTTGTCATCCTGCCTAGTATAATCATATTCTGATAGCATCCTCAGAGTAATATCATTAGAAAGACTCTCTTATTATAAGCATGGCCACCCTAGCTTTATGTTTTCCTGCATTATTCTGTTCAGATAGCCCAATTTTCCACTCATGCCCACTGAAGATTTGAGAGGGAGGGGCAGAAGGAGGGATTGGTTTTAATTATATTGATCCATGCCCTTAGTATTTTAGCAAATAAATTAAAGATATGATTAATACAAAAATATAGAAAACAGAATAGCATTTATTGTTTACTGATTATGAATAATGAATTTAAAGAGAAATATTACCATAATTTTGGCATGCTGTACAGACTTTAGAGTATTAATAGATTTTCATTAAATTTATTGTTATAACCAGAGAACACTTCCTACTTGAGGAAAAACAAAACTAATTAAACCAAAACTAATCTTTCAATCCAGATTCCAGTCAGCTACAAACACATTTGAGTGCAACAAAGAGATTCTATTTATCATATGAAAAGCAAAAATATGTATATTCATCTTATAAATTAGTAGCATGAATAAAAACTGTCAGTGACCCTTCCATTTAAAAATGTATCTCTTGGTCTTAAATTGGATTAGTCTCTCAAACCATCTTTTCTGTTTTTGACTATTATTGTCATGTGGAACATCACAATAAACTGGGTCCTTTACAAATACTTATTTTTTTTAGGAAGTTTTTGCTAGGTTTCAAGCAAACACTTTTCTCAAGTTGTCTCTATTGTTCTCTGGACAATTGTTCTTTTCAAGCGCAACCTTGTTTCAGAATACAAATTCAATTTCTTCAGAACCTGAACATGCCTCTGCTTTTATCTTCGTTCCTTCCATGTTTTGCTCCAAGAAGAGTAGATACTGCATGCTCTCTAAGAGATGCCGAATGTGTATGGTCATTATCTAAGCTTCCCGTCAGATCTCGCTTAAGACAACTTTAACACTGGATTTGTGAACCACTCAATTGCATTCTATTTTGTGGTTATTCCAGGATGATTTTTCTTATGCCTGCTCCATACAGGAAGTGCTGGGAAAATAACCCAATCTTTCTCTTCTATTACCTAACAGAATTAATAGACAACCAGGCTACTATTCCTCTGGCCAGTAAAATCTGCAAAACTTGGTGCTATTTAACTATTAGATGTATAAAATTTCTTTCACAAAGAAACATCTCCTACTTTATCAGTCTTGGTCTAAATGTACAACCTGTATTTCTCTGTGTTCTAACAGCTGTACCGTAGTTGTATTCTTATATGACTAACAAGGTATTTACACTTTATTAAGCATCTAAAGTATTCTGAGGACTGTATTATCATTTCTGATATATTTGTGTCACTGATAGGGAAGTTGAAAATTTGATAAACCTATTCTCTTCTTGCTGTTTTGTCTGGAAGAGCTATGTGTTAATGCCAGTCTCTTCTTGTTGGATTAAGCAGATGCCATCACCAAACCTGTTATCACTGAAACAGGAGGTCATATGGGTAACCTCATATGGGAAACACGGGAAATTTCTGACATGAATTCACCTGTGGCATAGCATTAATGTAATTATTGCAACACTTTATTGTTGGTTGGGGACTGTAAAGTTTTGCAACACGTTATTGTTGGTTGGGGATTGTAAAGTTTTGCAACACGTTATTGTTGGTTGGGGACTGTAAAGTTTTCATGGAGAATGTGATATTCAATAAATAAATAAATAAACAATAAAGCCTTCCAGAAATTGGGAACAACAGGTAAAGATGATGGTTGATGTGGTAATGCCAAATTTGGGGACAAAGGAACAAAAGTTGATTGGAGTACAAAAGAAAGGTCTGGAGAGAAGACTGAAAATTCTTTTTCTACTATGCTAAGTTATTACTGTATGCTTCTCTCTCTCTCTCTCTCTCTCTCTCTCTCTCTCTCTCTCTCTCTCTCTCTCTCTCTCTCTCTCTCTCTCTCCCTCTCCCTCTCCCTCTCCCTCTCCCTCTCTCTCTTTTTGTGTGTATGTATATGTGTGTGTGACAGAGAGAATACATACATGCCTACATGTGTGTATGTGTGTGTGTGTGTGTGTGTGTGTGTGTGTGTGAGAGAGAGAGAGAGAGAGAGAGAGAGAGAGCAGCATTTGTTGGTGTGTGAATGTATGTAGTGTGTATTAAAGAAATCAGGATTGCGTAGAGTATATACTACAATGAGGTTTGAAGTGGGCTTTTGAAAGGTCATCTGGAAATGGCAACCAAAGTGTTGGTGGTAGAGTAGGTGAAAGGTAAACAGAATGGGGAATGTATAGTGCAAAGAGCCTTTGGCTGCCTGTTGCGTAGCCTAAGCACAGCTATTTCAAACCTAAAATAAAAGAGAAAGGGCAAGCCTAGAAAGAAAAAAGAATATTGAAGGGTGTAAGGATAAAATAAGATGTTCATAATGTTATTCTCCTGCACAGAAACTGTCTCAATATAAATTGAAGTTTTGCAAAGCACAATGACATTTGTTGCACAGTTTACTTGTGGAAAGCAGAAAACTAGGTTTGATATCCACAGGATGTTCAGTGTTTTTCTTCTGACATGAATTACAAAAGGGACTTACACAGGTCGATTTTATAGGCAAAAGTTGGACAATGAAATATTGACTTTGCTTGTATAAGTAGTATGAACTGAACTTCACCTTATTAAAGGAACAGGGACAAAAATTGTAGATGATGATTATTTTGTAAGTGGTTAAAATGAAAGCATTTTTGAAGGCTTTTTACTCTGCTAAGAAAATTGCACACTCTGAAACAAGCAAGAAGAAACAAAGTCCTATTTCCTCAGGAATAGACTAATTATTTATATTTTGCTGGAGCTGAAAGAAAAAAGTACGAACTTTGATGATTTCTCCCAAGGTTGTTTTGTTTGTGGTTATGTTTTCCTTTTCTCAAAAAAAAAAAATCTGAAAACCCAAATTGTCAGTACCACCATGTGTCCTCTGCTGTCTTTACACAGGAAATGTGATTTAGCCCACTCTTTACTGTTTCTATAGTGTCTTTCCCATGTTTTTCTCATTTTAACAAATACTGAGATGCTCCATCTGGGACAGGAGTTAATCTTGGTGAGCTTCCCTAGATATTATCTACCTGTTTGTTCCTAGTGTAATGATTATTATACCGTATGTATAGTTGGGTATACGTTCCCATGTTACTTTTCCTAAATATTTAGAGGAAAATTGACCCTTTTTGGTAAATCTTTCCAGTGTTCCTTTCTGACTGTCCGAATGGTTCAGTTTTCCTAATTTTCTCTCCTGTACAATTGTTTTACCTGAAACTAAAAATTGTATTCTAGGATCTTATGCTGTCTTTGCCTTAATAGACACTTCTAAGAAAAATCTACATTATTTTATTAAAATAAAAAGCATATTTTTATCTAAACTATTTAACATGCAATAAGTATAGTGTCAGTAATCTAAGTAGGTGACTTGTATTCAGTGTGAACAGTAATGAAATATTTAAGTTCAGGAAGACGGCTCAGCAGGATAAGACTCCTGTGGCCACAGAAGCTGAGCTTATTCACGGAACATGGAACTTTTTAGATAAAGTACAACTCCTTCAAGTTGTACTTGAGAGATTAGTAGTAGAATTCTATGCCAAAGCTTATGAAAGGGAAAATGAAGTCATTGGTATCTAAGTTATGCCCTTTCTGTGGAGGTAGTACGGTGGGCACATATGCCTTTCACTGGAGGTAATACACTCAGCAGCCCAACAGTGCATTATTCCTGTTGTGTTGATAGCCAAGTTCAATTACGTTTATTCAAGTAAAAGGCGATGGAATAAGAAATGAATCTCAGACATGACTCCAATACAGTATGAAAGATGACCTGCACTGCTATCGAGTGACTTGGAGCCTTAGCAGGTCAGGCTGATACTCGCCCTGCTCATATGAATTACTCAAGAAAGCGGTGGCTTTTCTCAAAGAAATTGCCTGTAAGTAAAGGTGATACAGCAGGATGGTGAACAAAAGGGCACAGCTCCAGCAAATCTCTTCAGTGTTTCTTTATTAGGCTTCTGCTCTTGATGGACCTTCTGTGGTCACATCAAGAGGTAAACTGAAAAGGAATCTCTCACAGATGAACTTGGCATATCCAAACAATGTACCTTGGCATCCATATGAGAACTTACAAGCCCAACAGTTTAAAGCAAAAAAGTTAACTGTAGATTTTGGCTATGCTGTGAATTGGGTGCTTTTTAGAATGGTATCTGGTGGCTGACACAAGGATGTTTTCCTTTTCTTTATTAGAATCCACTAACTTGCAATAGTTATTGCAGGAATGTGTGCTTAATTTCATAATGCTGTACTTCAAAAAGTTAATAATCTTGATTACATATTGTTCCAGTGTGGTTTTTCTAAGTCTGAAACATCAGACTTAGAAAAAAAGTATTGAATTTATTCTCATTTCATTATTTTGTTAGCATAACAGAAAATATTTTAAACTGTAATGACAATGACAGTGATTTTCTGCTAGATATAAATATGTGTTAAAGAAATATAGCATGTTTTAGGATAATAAATCATTTTACAAAGATATGTGTAATAAAAAAGTGATGTTAAATATGTGTGGAGCCATGTACTGTTCAATCAAGTGTGCTGGAAAAATGCAATCAATTCTAAGAATAAAAAATATTTCGTTGTCTTACTCCCTATATATACTTGTATACACACACATTTGAAAATAATTTTGATTAACTAAAAATAATGTAAAATATTACTTGTGATTTCTTAATACATATAGACAGAAACTATGAAAAGAAAAATACAATAATAAATTCAGATCACACTAAATACAGATGGTTTGCAAACTATTGAAAATATCAATTTAATCAAAAATTAAAGAATTAATATCTTTATTTCCAAAGTGCCTTTGGCTTGAAAATATGGCATAATGGGTACGGTGCCGCTGAAGGCTAATAATTGCAGATTGATCTCTGAAGCTCATCATTAAAAATGTCTGGATATGTTGGCGAATATCTGTAACTTCTTCAGGTCTCTCATAGGATAAGGGGTAGAGACAGTCTATCCAGAGCCTCTGGGACAACTAGTCTGAAGCATATGACATAAACAAAGCCTGACTCAACAAGACGGAAAGAACTCCTAAAGTGGTCCTCTAACCTCTCCATGCACAATATCATAAGCATGCCCACAGCCACATTCACACATAACACGCGCACACACACACACACACGAACACAAAGAGAGAGAGAGAGAGAGAGAGAGAGAAAGAGAGAGAAAGAGAGAGAGAGAGAGACATAACCGTGATCATTCATAAAGAACACTGACCATCAACTGTAGATAAGCAAAAGAGGAGAGTAGACAGTTCACAGAAAGATATTAAGTTCTACAGGGAATTAGAGAAATTTATTTTTTAATCTGTAGAAAATTGTTAACCTGAATGACTAATCAAACTTGCTGCCATCCATTAAAGGGCAGAACTATCACATTCTATGACACCATATGCTGTGTGTTCTGACAGTTCTACATCTGAGTATCTCTTCTAAGAACACTGAAGTAATACTGTGCTATTATATTTGAATGAAATGAGACTATTCACTGTAATGTACCTTCAATATGAAGGTAATAGCAAAGACAATATAATATATGTATTAAGCAGTACAGGAAGACTTTAATATTTAATTAAAATTAATTTAACTTCAAATAATAGGCAAAACAGGCACATAAATTAAAATACATGCAGAAGAAAAACTTTTCTTTTTCCTTCATGTGAATATAAAAGTTGGTATGCCATTTCTATTTTATGAAACACTTCAGGGACCAGACTTCTGTATTTCACCTTCTCCATATACATCATACAGCTGCACAATACAACTCTTTTGTCATAGATCTTGATTTGATGGAGCTATAAACCTAGCACTCAGGAGGCAGAGGCAGGAGAATCACTGCATGTTTGAGGTCCTACTGTTCAGACAGGACTACATAGCCAGAGTTTATTTTTAAAATTTAGCTCTTCCTTACATCTGCCCAATTACTTAGAGTTAGGACCTGTTCATCTCTTTCATGTTCTAGTTTTTCCACTTAGTAGCCCATTAAATTTTTGTATGTATCTCTATGTGTATAATAGAGCTGTAAAATGAGTATGTAACTAAGTTATACATAAGGTTCAGTCTTATCAAAATGTGCTGATTATTAAAAGAAAGCATACTTTAGTAAATATACAGTCTGCAATCAAGAGGAGTTTGGATAAAGTTGTTAAGGTACTTATGAAAATTGGCTCTGGAAATATCTTCTTTATGGAGGGACTTAAGTAACAGTTGTCTATCGAAGGAGGGAGACAGTCTACAGAAGAAACACTAAATGCTGTTTTAAATCACTGAGTGAACACTCATAGCCTGCTTCTCAATCTTCAGTGGGTACGACTTTGGATTTTGCTTTTGATCTAATGGCTCTGGGCAAGGAAAATGTATGTCTGATCCTTGGGGCACTTGGTACATCTGTCTGCCCTAAAGGAGGAAGGATCATAGCAAAGCATGACTCACAAAGGCCAGAGACAGAAGAGTAGAGTAAAACTGTATCTGTAAAGCCCTGGATCAAGAGAAAGTCTCCCAGAATATTTGAGGAAGGCAAGGAGCCACTCCCTACCCACAGTAAAGCTAGATGACATGATTAGCACCTTAAGGTCTCAAAAATATATGCTGAAGTGAAAAGAAATTACACATAAAGAGGACAAAAAAAAAAAAGAAAAATGGGAAGAAAATAAGTATAGAAATAATTTGAATGTATTTTGGAACTAGAGATGACAATCTATTTATGTTTACAGAACTTAACAAACCCCAAATGCACCAAAGTTGCAGCAGTTGAATCTGGAAAGTGGCAGAAGGAGAGAGTCTTGAGAGATAATCTAGAGATAGAAGGACGTGTTGACTGACGGTAATGAATGGCAGCTTGTATGTGCACACACATGCCATGCACACTGGTATGCAGCCTGTCACGGAAGTACTCTTCTCTGTGTTAATGCTGATGCAACATGTGAAGCGAAGCTATTCACTTGTGGTGATGCAGAAAACAAATTTCTCTGAGCACTCAGTGTTGAAATATTCCACCACTGAGGTTTCCAGACAATCCCTTCAGAGTTTTTGTTGACAATCTCTCTCCAATTCCCTGTTTGCACAATATAACTACACACTTAGGGAAATTTGACATTTGAGATGCAGAGCACTAGACATTTGTCAAAGAGAAGGTATGTGGCCATAATATAAAAACATAGTCTTGTATAACAGCCCCAAAACTCATTAAGTATCCTAAATATGAAAAATTTCTACAGATGCATTTATCTTATCCAAATGTATATTGTTCTTTCTTTCTTTTTCTTTTTCTTTTTCTTTTTCTTTTTCTTTTTCTTTTTCTTTTTCTTTTTCTTTTTCTTTTTCTTTTTCTTTTCCTTTTCCTTTTCCTTTTCCTTTTCCTTTTTCCTTTTCCTTTCCCTTTCCCTTTCCCTTTTTCTTTTTCTTTTTCTTTTTCTTTTTCTTTTTCTTTTTCTTTTTCTTTTTCTTTTTCCTTTTCTTCTTCCTTTTCTTTGTCTTTGTCTTTGTTGTTTTCCAGACAGGTTTTCTCTGTATAGCCCTGGATCTCCTGGAACTCACTGTGAAGACCAGGCTGGCCTCAAACACAGAAATCTGCCTGCCTCTGCCTCCCAAGTGCTTGGATTAAAGGCATGCACCACCACCGTCCAGCTATATTGTTCTTTCTTGTTAAACAAGAATATAAATGGTAAAAATTAACCAAATGGTTGCCCTGTATTTTTGTCTTCATGAGTCACACAATATTAAAATTACTAATATTACTGAAACTGTATTGTGATCATAACTGTTATTACTAATTTATTCATGTAAGAGAGTTTCTTGGAGTAGTTAGCTACTATCTACAACACCAGGAGACTAAGAGCAAGCAGAAGATAGAAGCTAACAGCTATGGGAGAACAGAACTGGCTTTGCCTACGAAGGAGGGGCATCTGGACGTGTGAATGGAGAGAGGGCTAGCATAATCTAGTATAAGCCAGTCAAAATAATACCATCACTATAAAAGTGTTTTCTTTAAACTTTCCTGCAAGGACTCTTTGTAAATGCTATCAACCATTGGAGTAGAAATAAGAGGGTGGTATGTATCATTCAGACTTTCAGTAATTGATGTTTTAATTTCTCCACGCAAATGATGTTTACCTTCTCTTCTCTGTTATCTTTTCTCTTTGGCATTTTTCAGTACTGTTTTGATAGGTAATAAATAGCATAGCTGTTTATTTTAAAATGATTTCTGTTTCAGGATATCCTAAAGAGAGCCCCACTGTTACTGCAGAAAAGAACACTTCAACAATTAACTGTGAAGTGCAGGTATAAATTAAGACTCCACATGTAGATAAATGAGTCTGTCACACATACAATTGCCAGGTAGAGTGTTTATACTTTCAGCCACTTGCATGTATTTGCAGTTTCTCTCTAAAATGATCAAGTATTGTTTGTTAAGACATAGTTCTTACTTCTGCAGCTCATGGCCAAGCTCTCCACTGTTAAGGGACTTTCCTGGGTTTCAGAGAGAAGGAGTGGAGCACTCTCTTAAGAGATACACAGGTTTATGTTTCATTTCTACACACAGGCTCCAGTCAGTGACTTGTCATGACCAAAGTGGTTCTAAGAAAAGGAATTGTCATGCTCCAAGTGACACATGGCAGCTGAGCATTCTGACCCCAGAGAACGTAACTGGAGGTGGCAAAAGCTAAAATCTAGATGAAATGTGTGAAGCAAGTGTTTTAACTACAGGTCATCTCCAAATTGCTGTCTACTTCTATTATTCAGCATCTACAGGAAGCCTTTGATTTTAATGTTTGAATTAAAGATTTTCCTTTTTCAAAAAAATTTTTTCCCTGTTTTTTAAAAAAAAAAAACTCTCTACCTGGCATTATGAAGGTGTCATAAATGTTTTCATGGACTAATTAATACAGTCACTGAATAAACCCATGATACTCCCTGAAAACAAATGATTTAGCAGTCTACCTTTCAGTATTGCTGCAATTAATTGGAGAGCCCCAGGCTAGGTAAGCTTGATACTTACATGTCAGCACTTTATCCAGGAATTCTATTTACATAATCTGTTTACTAATTACTGACTCAGCATATTTTCTCAATATTGAGCCTTGGGAAGTCTAGCTTTTGAGTCAGCGTTCCTCTTGAAGTTCTGAAGCCTGGAGGAATGAAATCAGCATCCAACCAATGAGGGGAGAAAATGGTAAGAACCAACTGATTAGTTACAGTAGAAACAGCTGATTTGTGGGTATCAGTGTTTCCCAAACTCACTGTGTAATTCAGCACCATGAATTTGCATCTCGGTGAGTATAGAATCATCACAAGTCAGACCAAGCATCAAAAAACAATTTATCACCTAAACCAATTGGGAGAGCGTGTGCACTATTTCCAGTGCAGCAGCTTCTTCAAATACAGGAAGCATGAGAATTTTATTTGGGTTGGATCTTGGATAGTTTTCCATTGCTGTGAAGAGACACCATGACCAAGAAAGCTTATCAAAAAGGAGCTTATTAGGGATTTACTTAAAGTTTCAGATTAGAGTCCGTGAACATCACAGTAGAAGCATGGCAGCAATCAGGCAGGCATGGTGCTTAAGCAGTAGCTGAGAGCTTATATCAGATCTATCAGTAAGAAGCAGAAAGAAGGAGAGCTAGCTGGAAATGGTGTAGGTATTGAAGTCCCAAAGACCACCCACCAGTACCACATGTCCTCTAATGAGGCCATACCTCCCAATCCTTTCCAAACAGTTTCATCAACTGTTGACAAAGCATTCAAATACAAGAGTCTATGGGGACCTTTCTCATTGTAACCACCTCAGGAGGTATTCAAAAAGAAAAACACTTTACAGCCAGGCACTTTGCTAAGTGTGCTTGGTTAAGAGGCATATTTGAGAGAATGCCCGGTGTAATGCCATCATTTAAGAAAGAAAGCTGACAAACACATTTGGGAGGCATGTTTAGCTCAAGGTCATCAGTCCCTTGCCTGAAAGTTAAAAAGTGAAAAATGATGGCTAGAAATGTTTCTGGATATGCTCACTTTTCATCAAAATAGTTTTGTTGAAAAGAGGAGAATTCACTCTGAATGTGTCCTAATAGAGGCACTTGCTTCTCCAAGTGGATAGATAACAACTGCCTCCGTTTTGAAGTAACCACAAAATTTGAAAGTTTGTGATGTAAAGCATTCTAATGACATATTCACTGTGAATTTTGGAGGAGTAATTGGCACATTTTTCTTTTTCTGTTTATCAGTTTTTATTACAGGTAAGTATTTTAATTGGAGACTTTAGTTTACAAAAGTGTAGAACAGGATAATAATCAGAACACCCAGGAGTTCCTGTAATTGAAGAACAATTCATAGAAATGAGCTATACAAATCCCCCAATCCATAAGTAAGCAAATAAGTAAACTTTATTGCGTATTCAAAATGTCTAACAGGTGTGGGACAGAGTGCAGTTGTACACTTGCTTGTGCAGCACTGAGGTCAATCCTTAACACATGTGTGTGAGTAAGGCTCCTCTACAGAAAGAGATTTAGTTGAGTATATAACCACTTGAAAGATAATAAAAAATATTACTTTAAGAAATATGAAATACGTGCTCCTTCTTTCCCTTCTGTCTCCCTTCTTTCTCTTCTATAACTCTATCACTAGAGAAAATGAAAAATATTCACTAGCTCTCAGATGTTATGTGAATTAAAAATGTAGCCAACACCAGAGGAAAACTCTACAGTGAAATTCCATGCTATAATAACTGACAGTTATATGAATATCATTGAAGGCCATACCTGACCCAGATTGTATCCCAATTAGGTGCACAGCCTTCTGGATAATTTTAGAAATTTACCATGCTGTAGGAAATTGTCTAGTAGGAGATAAAGAAATAAATCACTATAAATAGGGACAATACAGGGGAATCTTTCCTGGTGTAGTTATTAAGCATTGTAGCTGTTAGAGATGAAGGCTTACTCTACTAATGAACAGGTTAGATTTAGAAAAGAGCTCATTGGAAAATAAGATCATAAAATCTTTGATGTAAAGACTAATTATGTCATGACAGCTGGGCAAATGACCTGTGGTTGGCATCTTCTCAAGTGGACTCCCAGTTTTTTGTTTGTTTGTTTGTTTGTTTTTGTTTTAATCTGTGCTCCTTTATTCCTTCAACAACGCAGCTCAAAAACTTGTCCTTGCCAGGAAGACTGCATGCTTAAATTGTCATTAAACAAATACCTTCTCATTCACTTAGTACACAGACAGTCATTTTGGCCTATATTAACTGATATGCAAAGAAAACTTGACTTGATGCAGATAATGGAAAGTCCAAAGAACAAAGGAGGGACATGGGGTTTTCATGCTCACCATCAAAATAAAGTTGAAATAATGATTGATTTCTGTAATCACAACCGTGGCATCACAAGTTCTACACATCATCATGTGTAGAATTTAGGTAACACATATACAGAATGACATGCTTCAATTGTGATGGGAACAGTTTCCTGCTCCAGAGACTTCCTCTTGCAAGTGCCAGGTACTGTGGCCACGTTCTTGCTTTCTGTATGCCGCACGGTTTTTATTTTCTCATAAGCATGTTAGTCACCCTTCTTATCCAAACTCTTTCAAGGCACATCCTACATTCCCTCTCCCTCTTCTCTGGAGTCATTTGAAGTAACATTTTCTATAAATGACATTTTTAGACAGAAAATATTCTTTAATATCTCTTAAGCGGTTATCTTGTAATTTGCACAATCTATTCAGAATTCTGGGCTGCATGAACATTCAGTGTACGTAATCTCTGATTAGTACGGGCTCCAATAACTAATTGTTTCAAATAGGTTTCAGCAAAGTAATTTAATTAGAATTTGAATGAATGCTTATTTGAAGCCAGAACTCAAACTTTATTTCTGAATGTGGTGCCATTTTTACAGATGAAGGAAAATGCATAAAAAATGACTGTTACAATGATTCAAAATGAATTTAATATTTTAAGACAGTTGTGAGTTACGGAGTGGTTAGAGATGAAAGAAAGGTAGAAAAGCAACTACCATGTGAGACAATATGAGGTTAGCTAGTGTTTGTGCACATTTGGAAATCTCAGTGAGTTACCTTCCTTTATTTGGAAAGACCCACAGACTCACAATACTAGTATAAGAGAAATGTTAATCATTCTCTGGTAACTTTCTGTACTCTGACTCAAAGGGGATTTTTAAAATGCTAATGTACCTTTCTTACCACTGTTTCCTAAGGCCAATTCCCTGAGTGGAATCCAGTTTGTCCCCTTAGTCAAAGATGATTTCCTGATCTTCATTCAAGGAAGGCTTTACTTCAGCAGGAGTCCCAGGTGAGACTCTCATTTCACAATTTACTTTTATCTCCTCACTTAGAAGCAGATCATATGATAGGGTATTTTCCCCAACCTCTTTATCGCTGATATGAAAAAGAACTCTAATGCTGCTCAGAATTTAATTACTCTCTAGAATATGTGTAAAGAAATAATGGCCTGTGCAAGCCAAATAGCCTCGTTGTCGGTTTTAGTTCTACCCTGTTGTTAAAATATGCCTGTTGGGGCTTGGCATTCTGCCCTTTGGTATGCATTACAGTTTGCTTCTCCTTATCTCAAAGATTGCTTATATCTACCATACTAACTTTAATCCTTTTGGGCTTTGAGCTGAAGATGCTAAAACCCGTAAAATATAGCCTAGGCCAAAATCGTCACAGTTTGGATGCTAGGTGTATTCAGGAGAACTCCTGTATATAGCTAATCACAGTATATCTCCTATTTGTCGATTGAGATGATGACAAAATTTTTAACAAAGAAATGGAAATTGGTGGTCTTACAGAGATAATATCTCCGAAGAGTTTCTGACATGCGAAAATGATAGGTGTCCATTCTTAAATTGTTCAGGAACCAGAAACTGTAGTTTTTTGGTAAGTCAAAATCTGAACTATAAGCCAACCCTCTTGGGATATTTTTCTTGAAGTTCATGAAATTTTGCATATTTAGAACCTTATTTTGTTCATCTATGTTCAAGTTAACAGATTTTTTTCCTGTTTTCATTTCTGATTGTGCAAATCCCAACCATGCATGTTTACTGACAGCTGAGCTTGCTGTTTAAACACTTACACACTCGGGAGGCTTTCCACAGTTCTGTGTATAAGGGAGATAGTCAGTTAAGATGATTCAGTGACTAAAGGTACAAAGGGAACACAGAATTGCGTAAACCTAACTGATAAATGATCAAATTTTAAAAATCTAGTGTGGGTAATCATATATGTTATAGTAAGTTCAAACATAGTGCTATCCAAGTGTCTGATGGTAGAAAGTTTAGCATAAGGAATCGTTAACTATAACAGAAATTACAATCCATTAACACAATTGATTAATACTAAAGTAAAATAGTCCTAGGGTTACTACTGTTATGATGAAACACCACGAGCAAAAGCAAGAAGAGGGGTGGACATTTGTCAAACACTTCCACACCTTAGTCCATCATTGAAGGAAGTCATGACAGGAACTCAAGCAGGGAATTCGGAGGAAGGAGCTGATACAGGAACCACAGAGGAGTACTTACTGGCTTGTTCCTTTTGGCTTCCTCATTCGGCTTTTTTTTTTAATAGAACCCAGGACCACTAACCCAAGGATATTGCCACTTATAATAGGCTGGTCCATCCCATAATAATCACTGATTAATAACTTATTGTATAGGCAGATCTCATGGAAATATTTTCTCAATTGAGGTTCCCTCTTTTCAGATAAGTCTAGCTTGTGTCAAGTTAACATAAACTATTCAGCACAGGAATATAAATTTAAGAGACAATATTTATTATAAAAATAAATATTACATAGTTTGGTGCATCATAATCATTATCACTAAGGTTAAGACTGGGTGCAAATGTATAGCCAGATTACAACTTCTTGACTCATCCTCCTATACTGAGCTGAAATCCAGATCTTGTTGGAGTATTCATAAATATTCAGTGGTGAGAATTTCTGTACATTTTCAGAAACCTGACTTTTAGGTATTGGGAGAAACTGTTTATAGTGACACATCTCACCTAAGAAGCTTCCTGCAAATGTACCCAAGAAAGGTATTGGAGAATACTACTATTTCTGAATACTGTTGATGACCATATAACATAGAGATCAAGGCTGAAAACATTGTACATGGCAGAAGCCTCCCAAATCTGGCGCGGGTGGTCCAAGAGTCAACCCCTTTTCCTCCCAACAATGACTCTCAAGTGATTTCTAATAACAAAACTTTGATGCCAGCTGGCAAATAAAAATCCATTGCAAGACTCATATGCAATTACACGGAGCAGGTTAAAAGATGAAGTTAGGAAAGTGAGTGAATAAATGTGTAACTGGCACACAAGGTCAGTCACCCTAGCCATGATGCCCAGTCAAGTCTTCAGTTCATAGCGGTCCTGGCTGTTATCTAACAGCTAATGCAACAGACACCAACAGTGGGGCCTACTTGATTCAGCCCTCAGAAGTAAGAGAAACTCTAAGATATTGTTACTATACTCTAGTAGACTTTGGGTGGTTTCATTTCATAGCAATAGATAACCAAGGAGTATGATAATTTCTCATATCTTTCTTTTTGTCTGTATTCTACAACTGATAGCCTTGTATGTAATTTTGAAATTCTATCTTTCCAAATTGCCACTGTAGTTTAAATGTTATATTTACAAATGGACATAACAAACCTGAAAAGGGGATGCTTCTTAAACAAAAGAGCTGTACTACATATCTCACACTGGAACTTGGAGCGTATGGGTGATGTATTGAATGATGAAGGAATGCCATATGGGTAGAACTCCATGAAGTGACCCAGTACTCATATGGATGTCACATATAATTTTGGTGCGTTGGAGATGTATGTACTCACATCACTTCCTATATGAGAATCAAACATTCAGACAGTAATAAAGTTTGTTCTTACTCAAACTTGAGAAGAGAGACTTATCAGGCATATACTGCATTTCTTTTCTTTTTTTTCTTTTCTTCCTTTTTTTTTTTTTAAGTATGAGTCCATATAGTCCACGGAGTTGTATAGATTGGGAAATTGGATTTCAAATTCAGCTTTTGTTATTTACTAGTCAGTGGAGCATTTTTATTTTCTTACCACCATCTTCTATAACACTGTTTTCTTTATTACCCTTCTGTAAGCAAGAGAAGGGTATCCATTCAGAATGTGTTTGGGACTTGAGGGGATTGTGGTAATAAAGCCAATTCAGCAAGAGAAAATGGGATCTTACAGTGAGGATACAACACAAGGGATGCTCCTTGCATGTCCTCCCTTTACCCTTTACCATACCATTTTAAGTATGAGCTTGAATATATTTCCTGTTTTGAAAAACAATTTACTCTTGCCCCTTTAAACCCTCTAAATGCAACCCTATATTTTGTAATTTAACAAACAAGCACGGACTGAAACTCAGAGAGGAATCAAAGTGATGCTTAGCCACTGGTTAATAATGGAAATGCAAAATTCTGTATATGATCCCAGCATATTCATTCATGGCAGTAACATCAAAGCCAATTTGTAAACCCTGACAGTATTTCTTTTTGAATTCTCTTACTTAAGACACTTTCTGTGAGTTACCTGGTTAATTTTTGATTTTTAAAAAATAACTTTTATTTTATATGTATGTTTGTTTTACATGTATGTATGTCTGCACCATTTGCCTGTTTGGTACCCATGAAAGCCAGAGGAGGGCACTGGAACTTCTGGGACTAGAGGCATAGATGGTTATGAGCCACCATGCAGGTGCTGGGAATTGAGCACAGGATCTCTGCAAAAGCAGCTGTGCTCATAACCACTGTGTGATCTTTCAAGGTCCCTGATTCATTTTCTTATATCTCCTTCCTAGGTTTTTAGCAATGATCTGTAGAGATGAGCAGTTTCTAACTGACATCCTTATCTCTCCACTTAAGGGACAACAAGTTCTCATTGTTAATTCCTTGCACTGCACTGCTCTTTGGTTCCTTTGCTTCTCTATGGACTATTTCCATCAAACGTGCTCCGAGTTCAGCCTTCAGCTGCCTTTTTCTTTCCTACTCTACTTTTGCTTAGGTGATCTCATTCATTCCTATGACTTTCAAAATCATTTGTATTCTGGTGACTCACATTCATATTTCTTTCTCAGCTTTCTTTTCTCGGTTCCAAATTTATATATCCTACTTGCTTATTTGAATGTGTCAGAGGAATTTCTGAAATTTGCATTCTGGAAACAAGATCTATCCATTCTTCATAGGAAGAGTTATATCAGTGTTTCCATATTTAAAATAAATGGCACCATCACTAACCATTGCCAAAGTTAGAAATCTGAAAATAACTCTTGACCTTTCCCATTCCTTAGCCCTTCATATTTGATCTATTGTGGGAAGCTGTGCCTTCAAGACATATATGCTCAATCTGTTCCTGCCTCTGCTGGACTGTCTGACTACCTGAGTCCTAGCCTTCATCTAAGGTTTAGACCATGAAAGAGCTTCTTAATGGTTTTTCATTCTATACCCCTGTCTCTTGTAAATGCACTCTCTATACTGAAACCATTCTATGCCAGTCTGCATTCTATTGCTGTAACAAATACCCCAAATGATCAACTTACAGAGAGAAAAGGTCTCACAATCCTTTCCAGTGCACACAATCCAATGAGACAAAAGCACAGAAGACCCCAATACTCAGGCTCTTGCGATACAGTCCACATCTAAACTATAGCACATACCAAAGTTTTTGTAAAATGTAGAGTAGATTATTTCTGCTTCTTATAGATCTGTTTCTATAGGTCCTTTTTGCCCTTGGAATCCTACGTTTGTAAGTATGCTCTTTGATGCCTTGGGAGAGCATCGCTTCATGTTTGAATTTTCCTTCTCTTCTTAAACCACCAGCTCCTTGCTTTATTCCCTCACTCACACTGACCTTTTTGTCTCCACGGGTTTGACTAGCTCATAGTGTGTGCCTGTTGTGCACATGCAGATAAGGCTAACTGGAGAGCTGTTTTAGACATTCCTTTTTTGTTTGTTCATTTGTTTTTGATTTTTTGAGAGTGTGTTAACTGGTCACAACTGGTCTCAAACTTGTTCTGTAGCTGAGGATAATCTTGAACCACTGACCCTCTTTGTTCTAAGTCCTGAGTTCTGAGGTTACAAGCACGCATTACCACACTGATATCTCAGAAAAGAATCACATTTTTTCACTTCAATAGTAATCTTTTTATTATCAACAGTTTTACAATGGCATGCCATGTGTCTTTAATACACACACAAGAAAACTTATCAAGCAAACTAAAAATAAAACATATAAATAATGAAAGTTCTTTATCTAGAAGATGACTGCAAGTGTTTTTTTTTTAAGGTCTTGAACCTTGAATTTAAAAATTAATGTACATTCATGTATATGGCATGCTTATACTGTTCTTCCTTCCTTCCTTCCTTTCTTCCTTCCTTCCTTCCTTCCTTCCTTCCTTCCTTCCTTCCTTCCTTCCTTCCTTCCTTCCTTCCTTCCTTCCTTTCTTTCCTTCTTCCTTTCTCTCTCTCTCTCTCTTTCTCTTTCTTTCTTTCGTATGTGTTGACATGTTCAGTGGCATGTACATACATGTGCAGGCTAAAGGTTGATATTGGTATCTTTTTGTTAAATTGGATATTTTATTTGTTTACATTTCTCAACTGACAAACTGAGAACACTGCAAATGACCATGAAATTTTATTTCTTTTTTTTCACAGAATGTTAAATTGGTTTTGAAATTTGGGTGAGCTCTTCGCTGGAGGCAAGACGTCCTTCCTGTCAGGAATGATGATGTTCACTTGCAGTTTCCACCATCAGGAGGCAGTGACAAGGACAGTCACTACAAATTTGGATACAGTCTGGTCAATTCAGTGAGTTCCTGGCCAACGAGGGCTCAAAATGAGACCATGCTGAGGGGTGGAGAGGGGGGAAAAGAAGAGGTTGAGCAACAAGGAGAAGAATGAGAGAGAGAGAGAGATTCTTAACTTTTCCTTATTCTTTTCTAGTATATCATACACTAAATATATATGACAGAAACTCCAATATTAAGTGCATATATTTTAATCAATATTATGTTGGTTTGGATCTCAAATGTCCCTTGAATGTCATTTGCAAAGGTCTTAGTCAGCAGCCTGTGGGGTGCTGTTGGGAGGGATTAACTTTGTGACTATGGTTTAAGAAGGTGGTTGGGTCACTGAGACATATTCTTGAACGGATGTTGAGATCTCAGCCCCTTTTGTCTCTGTACTTTCCACCAGGCATGAAATGGAAAGACTGTTTCTATCACTGTGCCCTCTCCCATATGCTGGGCTACCACAAACCCAAAGCAAGCAGCCCCAACAAGCAGGGGCAAAACCCCCTGAAACCATGAGTGTAAACAAATCATTCCTCTTTTCTTTTTTTTTTAATTTTTAATATTTTTATTACATATTTTCCTCAATTACATTTTCAATGCTATCCCAAAAGTCCCCCATAGCGCCCCCAACTTCCCAACCCACCCATTCCCATTCTTTTGGCCCTGGCATTCCCCTATATTGGGGCATATAAAGTTTGCAAGTCCAATGGGCCTCTCTTTCCAGTGATGGCCGACTAGGCCATCTTTCGATACATATGCAGCTAGAGACAAGAGCTCCGGGGTTCTGGTTAGTACATCATGTTGTTCCAACAATAGGGTTGCAGATCCCTTTAGCTCCTTGGGTACTTTCTCTAGCTTCTCCATTGGAAGCCCTGTGATACATCCAATAGCTGACTGTGAGCATCCACTCCTGTGTTTGCTAGGCCCCGGCATCTTCTCACAAGAGACAGCTATATTTGGGTCCTTTCAGCAAAATCTTGCTAGTGTATGCAATGGTGTCAGCATTTAGAAGCTGATTATGGGATGGATCCCTGGATACGGCAGTCTCTAGATGGTCCATCCTTTCATCACAGCTACGAACTTTGTCTCTGTAACTCCTTCCCTGGGTGTTTTGATCCCAATTCTAAGAAGGGGCACAGTGTCCACACTTTGGCCTTCATTCTTCTTGAGTTTCATGCGTTTAGCAAATTGTATCTTATATCTTGGGTATCCTAAGTTTTGGGCTAATATCCACATATCAGTGAATACATATTGTGTGAGTTCTTTTGTGATTGTGTTACTTCACTCAAGATGATGCCCTCCAGGTCCATCCATTTGGCTAGAAATTTCATAAATTCATTCTTTTTAATAGCTGAGTAGTACTCCATTGTGTAAATGTACCATAATTTCTGTATCCATTCCTCTGTTGAGGGGCATCTGGGTTCTTTCCAGCTTCTGGCTATTATAAATAGGGCTGCTATGAACATAGTGGAGCATGTGTCCTTCTTAGCGGTTGGGACATCTTCTGGATATATGCCCAGGAGAGGTATTGCTGGATCCTCCAGTAGTACTATGTCCAATTTTCTGAGGAACCGCCAGACTGATTTCCAGAGTGGTTGTACAAGCTTGCAATCCCACCAACAATGGAGGAGTGTTCCTCTTTCTCCACATCCTCGCCAGCATCTGCTGTCACCTGAATTTTTGATCTTAGCCATTCTGACTGGTGTGAGGTGGAATCTCAGGGTTGTTTTGATTTGCATTTCCCTGATGATTAAGGATGTTGAACATTTTTTCAGGTGCTTCTCTGCCATTCGGTATTCCTCAGGTGAGAATTCTTTGTTCAGTTCTGAGCCCCATTTTTTAATGGGGTTATTTGACTTTCTGGAGTCCACCTTCTTGAGTTCTTTATATATATTGGATATTAGTCCCTTATCTGATTTAGGATAGGTGAAGATCCTTTCCCAATCTGTTGGTGGTTTTTTTGTCTTATTGATGGTGTCTTTAGCCTTGCAGAAGCTTTGTAGTTTCATGAGGTCTCACTTGTCAATTCTCGATCTTACAGCACAAGCCATTACTGTTCTATTCAGGAATTTTTCCCCTGTGCCCATATCTTCAAGGCTTTTCCCCACTTTCTCCTCTATAAGTTTCAGTGTCTCTGGTTTTATGTGAAGTTCCTTGATCCACTTAGACTTGACCTTAGTACAAGGAGATAGGAATGGATCGATTCGCATTCTTCTACATGTTAACAACCAGTTGTGCCAGCACCATTTGTTGAAAATGCTGTCTTTCTTCCACTGGATGTTTTTAGCTCCCTTGTCGAAGATCAAGTGACCATAGGTGTGTGGGTTCATTTCTGGGTCTTCAATTCTATTCCATTGGTCTATTTGTCTGTCACTATACCAGTACCATGCAGTTTTTATCACAATTGCTCTGTAGTAGAGCTTTAGGTCCGGCATGGTGATTCCACCAGAGGTTCTTTTATCCTTGAGAAGAGTTTTTGCTATCCTAGGTTTTTTGTTATTCCAGATGAATTTGCAGATTGCACTTTCTAATTCGTTGAAGAATTGAGTTGGAATTTTGATGGGGATTGCATTGAATCTGTAGATTGCTTTTGGCAAGATAGCCATTTTTACAATGTTGATCCTGCCAATCCATGAGCATGGGAGATCTTTCATCTTCTGAGATCTTCTATAATTTCGTTCTTCAGAGACTTGAAGTTTTTATTATACAGATCTTTCACATCCTTAGTTAGAGTCACGCCAAGATATTTTATATTATTTGTGACTATTGAGAAGGGTGTTGTTTCCCTAATTTCTTTCTCAGCCTGTTTATTCTTTGTGTAGAGAAAGGCCATTGATTTGTTTGAGTTAATTTTATATCCAGCTACTTCACCGAAGCTGTTTATCAGGCTTAGGAGTTCTCTGGTGGAATTTTTAGGGTCACTTATATATACTATCATGTCATCTGCAAAAAGTGATATTTTGACTTCATCTTTTCCAATTTGTATCCCTTTGATCTCCTTTTCTTGTCGAATTGCTCTGGCTAGGACTTCAAGTACTATGTTGAATAGGTATGGAGAAAGTGGACAGCCTTGTCTAGTCCCTGATTTTAGAGGGATTGCTTCAAGCTTCTGACCATTTACTTTGATGTTGGCTACTGGTTTGCTGTAGATTGCTTTTATCATGTTTAGGTATGGGCCTTGAATTCCTGATCTTTCCAAGACTTGTATCATGAATGGGTGTTGGATCTTGTCAAATGCTTTTTCCACATCTAACGAGATGACCATGTGGTTTTTGTCTTTGAGTTTGTTTATATACTGGATTACGTTGATGGATTTCCGTATATTGAACCATCCCTGCATCCCTGGGATGCAACCTACTTGGTCAGGATGGATGATTGTTTTGATGTGTTCTTGGATTCGGTTAGCAAGAACTTTATTGAGGATTTTTGCATCAATATTCATAAGGGATATTGGTCTGAAGTTTTCTATCTTTGTTGGGTCTTTTTGTGGTTTAGGTATCAGAGTAATTGTGGCTTCATAGAATGAGTTGGGTAGAGTACCTTCTGTTTCTATTTTGTGGAATAGTTTGTGAAGAACTGGGATTAGATCTTCTTTGAAGGTCTGATAGAACTCTGCACTAAACCCATCTGGTCCTGGGCTTTTTTTAGTTGGGAGACTATTAATGACTGCTTCTATTTCTTTGGGGGATATAGGGCTGTTTAGATCATTAACCTGATCTTGATTCAACTTTGGTACCTGGTATCTGTCTAGGAACTTGTCCATTTCATCCAGGTTCTCCAGTTTTGTTGAGTATAGCCTTTGGTAGAAGGATCTGATGGTGTTTTGGATGTCTTCAGGATCTGTTGTTATGTCTCCTTTTTCATTTCTGATTTTGTTAATTAGGATGCTTTCCCTGTGCCCTCTAGTGAGTCTGGCTAAGGGTTTATCTATCTTGTTGATTTTCTCAAAGAACCAGCTCCTTGATTGGTTGATTCTTTGAATAGTTCTTCTTGTTTCCACTTGGTTGATTTCGCCCCTGAGTTTGATTATTTCCTGCCGTCTACTCCTCTTGGGTGAATTTGCTTCCTTTTGTTCTAGTGCTTTTAGGTATGTTGTCAAGCTGCTAATGTGTGCTCTCTCTAGTTTCTTTTTGGAGGCACTCAGAGCTATGAGTTTTCCTCTTAGAAATGCTTTCATTGCGTCCCATAAGTTTGGGTATGTTGTGGCTTCATTTTCATTGAACTCTAAAAAGTCCTTAATTTCTTTCTTTATTCCTTCCTTGACCAAGGTATCATTGAGAAGAGTGTTGTTCAATTTCCACGTGAAGGTTGGCTTTCTATTATTCATTTTGTTATTGAAGATCAGCCTTAGTCCATGATGATCTGATAGGATGCATGGGACAATTTCAATATTTTTGTATCTGTTGAGGCCTGTTTTGTGACCAATTATGTGGTCAATTTTGGAGAAGTTACCATGAGGTGCTGAGAAGAAGGTATATCCTTTTGTTTTAGGATAGAATGTTCTGTACATATCTGCCAGATCCATTTGATTCATAATTTCTCTTACTTTCTCTGTGTCCCTGTTTATTTTCTGTTTCCATGATCTGTCCATTGGTGAAAGTGGTGTGTTGAAGTCTCCCAGTATTATTGTATGAGGTGCAATGTGTGCTTTGAGATTAACTAAAGTTTCTTTAATGAATGTGGCTGCCTTTGTATTTGGAGCATAGATATTCAGGATTGATAGTTCCTCTTGGAGGATTTTACCTTTGATGAGTATGAAGTGTCCCTCCCTGTCTTTTTTAATGACTTTGGGTTGGAAGTCAATCTTATCAGATATTAGAATGGCTACTCCAGTTTGTTTCTTCATACCATTTGCTTGGAAAATTGTTTTCCAGCCTTTCATTCTGAGGTAGTGTCTATCTTTTTCTCTGAGATGAGTTTCCTGTAAGCAGCAAAATGTTGGGTCTTGTTTGTGTAGCCAGTTTGTTAGTCTATGTCTTTTTATCAGGGAGTTGAGTCCATTGATATTAAGAGATATTAAGGAAAAGTAATTGTTGTTTCCTGTTATTTTTGTTGTTAAAGTTGGAATTCTGTTCTTGTGGCTGTCTTCTTTTAGGTTTGTTGAGGGATTACCTTCTTGTTGTTTCTAGGGCATGGTTCCTGTCCTTGTATTGGTTTTTTTCTGTTATTATCCTTTGAAGGGCTGGATTCGTGGAGAGATAATGTGTGAATTTGGTTTTGTCGTGGAATACTTTGGTTTCTCCATCTATGTTAATTGAGAGTTTGGCTGGGTATAGTAGCCTGGGCTGGAATTTGTGTTCTTTTAGTGTCTGTATAACATCTGTCCAGGATCTTCTGGCTTTCATAGTCTCTGGTGAAAAATCTGGTGTGATTCTGATAGGCTTGCCTTTATATGTTACTTGGCCTTTTTCTCTTACTGCTTTTAGTGTTCTATCTTTATTTAGAGCATTTGTTGTTCTGATTATTATGTGTCGGGAGGTATTTCTTTTCTGGTCCAGTCTATTTGGAGTTCTGTAGGCTTCTTGTATGTTCATGGGCATCTCTTTCTTTAGATTTGGGAAGTTTTCTTCTATAATTTTGTTGAAGATGTTTGCTGGTCCTTTGAGTTGAAAATCTTCATTCTCATCCACTCCTATTATCCGTAGGTTTGGTCTTCTCATTGTGTCCTGTATTTCTTGGATGTTTTGAGTTAGGATCTTTTTGCGTTTTACATTTTCCTTGATTGTTGTGCTGATGTTCTCTATGGAATCTTCTGCACCTGAGATTCTCTCTTCCATCTCTTGTATTCTGTTGCTGATGCTGGTATCTATGGTTTCAGATTTCTTTCCTAGGGTTTCTATCTCCAGTGTTGCCTCATTTTGGGTTTTCTTTATTGTGTCTACTTCCCTTTTTAGGTCTAGTATGGTTTTGTTCATTTCCCTCATCTGTTTGGATGTGTTTTCCTGTTTTTCATTAAGGACTTCTACCTGTTTGATTATGTTATCCTGTTTTTCTTTAAGGATTTGTAACTCTTTAGCAGTGTTCTCCTGCAATTCTTTAAGGGATTTTTGTGTTTCCTCTTTACTGTCTTCTACCTGTTTACCAGTGTTCCTTTGTATTTCTTTAAGTGTGTTATTAAAGTCCTTCTTGAAGTCCTCTACCATCATCATGAGATATGCTTTTAGATCCATGTCTAGCTTTTCCGGTGTGTTGGGGTGCCCTGGACTGGGCGAAGTGGGAGTGCTGGGTTCTGATGATGGTGAGTGGTCTTGGTTTCTGTTAGTAAGATTATTATGTTTACCTTTCCCCATCTGGTAATCTCTGGGGTTAGTTGTTGTTGTTGTCACTGTTTAAAGATTGGAGCAGAAGCTGTGTTCCACTCACCAGCAGTCTCTAAATCCTGTGGCGGGGGTCGTGGGTAGCTGGAGGTACCCCGGTGCTGGTCCAGCCGGAAGAGGCCTGTGGTCCTACTCAGGCCGGTTTTCTGCTTCCCTAACTAATGCAGTCTCAGGTCCCGTGTGCAATTGGATTGGAGCAGAAGCTGTGTTCCACTCTCCAGAAGACTTAAGATCCTGTGGCGGGTGTTGTGGGTAGCTGGCGAGTGTCAGCCAACCCTGCGCCCTAGCTACTCGGGTGCTTTTCTGACCGGAAGAGGCTTGTGGCCCTACGTAGGCCGGATTTCTGCCTCCCCAACCAAAGCAGTCTTAGGTCCTGCGTGATTGGACTGGAGCAGAAGCTGTGTTCCACTCACCAGCAGTCTCAAAATCCTGTGGTGGGGGTCGTGGGTAGCTGGCGGGTGTCAGCCAACCCTGTGCTCTAGCTACCCTGGTGCTGGTCCGGCCGGATGAGGCCTGTGGCCCTACTCAGGCCGGTTTCTGCTTCCCTAACTAATGCAGTCTCAGGTCCCGCGCGCAATTGGTTTGGAGCAGAAGCTTTGTTCCACTCACCAGAAGTCCTAATATCCTGTGGCGGGTGTTGTGGGTAGCTGGCAAGTGTCAGCCGACCCTGTGCCCTAGCTATCCGGTGCTTTTCTGACCGGAAGACCATTCCTCTTTTCAAGTTGATGGTCTCACGTGTTTTGTTATAGCAACTCATTATTTTATTATATTCATTAACACTCATGTAATAAAAAGAAACTATGAATATGTCATGCATGCAGGAACTCTGACAAATACCCATTGAATATAAATGATGAAGAATTGGTTGTTCTCCACATATATAAATGCAAAGTGTCACCCTACCAGTAAGGGGACATTTTCTAGACTACAAATCTTTCTATTTGTAGTTCATGGAATCACATGCACATTAAAATTCTTGCAATTCTCTATAAAACACAACTTGGGAAAAAAAAATCCCTGGGGCGGAAGAGAGGATGCATATAAGGATGCACATGTACCAGCAAGTTTGTTTTTATTCTATTTTAGCAAATCTAAAGAACATAGAATTGAAATTTAATTTCGTTCAGATGTAGAGTAACCATTCAACATTCTCTACCATTCAACAGTTACTCCCCTCCTTCCCTGTCATTACTCCTTCACGGAAAACCCTTATTCTACTCTGAGAACAGAGAACTTCAGCTCTATGATCAAACTTCAATTTAAAGCAATTATCACTTGTCTTTATTTCATGTAAAATAGAAATAATAGTGACTTATCTGCTATTTATAGCTAGTAGCCATGTGAGAATTGATTATTCCTTTATCTCTCTATTTATAGGTACAGAATAATTACATATATGCATGTGCATGTGTACTTTTATCAACTACACCAAATCACCCCAGTGTACGAGCCATAGACAGCTGCTCTCTTGAAGTGGCTAACTGGAGGAAATACCAGGAGACTATCAAATAACAGTTTGATGCCTTCCATGGAGAGAAGAGCACTCAGTGGGACATCTATGTAGGTTTAGTACAGCTCATACTAAGGAACTTGCTGGATGGGCAGAATGCCAGTGTACTTGCCTATGGACCGACTGGGACAGGGAAAACACACAATGTCGGGCAGCCCAGAACAGCCTGGAGTGATTCCTAGGGCTCTCCCAGACCTCCTGCACCTAACAAGGGAAGAGAATGCTGAAGGCTGGCCATGGGACATTTCTGTTGCTTTGTGCTATTTAGATCTCTATCAGGAAACAGTATTAGACCTCTTGGATCCTGCATCAGAAGACCTAGTGCTCCGAGAAGGCTGCCGAGCAAAAATCCTGATTCCAGGCCTCACACAGAAGCCCATCACTAGCTTCTCTGATTTCAAGAAGCACTTCCTTATAGTCAGTAGAAATCGAGTTGTAGGAGCTACCCTGCTTAACCAGCGCTCTTGCTGTAGTCATGCAGTGCTCTTGGTCAAGTTGATCAGCATGAATGTTTGACCCCATTTAGCCAGTGGGAAGGAAAACTCTACCTTATTGATTTGGCTGGTTCAGAGGACAACCGGACAACCGTCAGTCGCACAGGCAACCAGGGCACTCTGCTCAAAGAGAGTGGAGCCATCAACACCTCCCTCTTTGTACTGGGCAAAGTCGTGGATGCATTAAACCAAGGCCTCCCTCATATACCTTACCAGGACAGCAAGCTCACTCGTCTGTTGCAAGACTCTCTGAGAGGCTCAGCTCATAGCATCCTCATTGTCAGCATTGCTCCTGAAAGATGTTTTTACCTGGATACAATCTCAGCATTAAACTTCACTACTAGGTCCAAGGAGGTGATTAACCAGGCTTGCACCAACGCGAGTGTACAACCTCAGGCCTTGGCACCTGTTAAGCTGTCTCAGAAAGAACTGCTAGGCGTATCAGAGGCAAAGAAAGCCAAAGGCCTTCAAGAAGAATCAACTGGGAGCCCTGAGTCTATAGCATCTCTAGCCATGTTGGAAAAGCTCCTGAGTATGGAATGTTTGCTGGGTTCCAAGGGGAGCCAGAGGACCCCTCTACTGAATACCCTAAATGAGAGTGAATGGTGCTCATTAAGACGGTAGAGGAAAAGATATTGGAGATTGAGAGGCTTAAGATGAAGCAAAAACAAAACAAAACAAAAACAAAAACAAAAAAACCTGGAAGCCAAGGTGCTAGTTCAGGAAGCACTGGATTCAAGGGAAAATGAGAACACTCCTGCAATTCTCCAGTCCCCTTTCCTCTTGTAGTGGCACAGTGGCAAAGGCCCTGAAAAAGGCTGTAGTGATGCCTCTGCAAGGGATTCAGAAGCAGGTAGAGTCCTCAAACAAGATCCACCTCCTGCAGAAAGGCCGTAAAAGGAAGCTGGCGCCATCACATGTGTCAGAAGCTGTGGAAAAGGATGAGGGCTACTGGGAGTTACAGATTAGCCCAGAGTTACTGGCACATGGGCTCAAAATAATTATTGGATCTGCTGAATGAAGGCTCAGCTCGGGATCTGTGCAGCCTGCAGCACATTGGTCAGAAGAAGGCCCAGCTCATCGTGGGCTGGAGGAAGCTCCTTGCCTCCTTTTGTGAGGTGGAGGACTCGGTACAGGTGGAAGGCATCTCTGGGAAGCAGGGGGCATCTTTCCTGAAGGCTTGGCTCTTGAATCTCTTGGACTTGGCTGCCAGACAGTACCAGCTCTTGACATTACCTTTTTCTTTTACAATTCCTTGTATAGTGACATGTTGTGTCAATACAGTTTTTATTCCATGAAAAAGCAATTGTTTTGCTAAACTGACATTTAGAGCTAGAACCCTTCCACATATTCTACACACCTTTTTAAAACTAACTGGTTCACTGGCAGTCAACCTGTGATGATTTTGCTTGTTTGTTTTTTTGACACAAACAGAACTTTTACTAAAAAATGTTTCTTTGCAAAATTTCAAATATCAACTATAAACTGTGAATCCACGTATCACAACATTCTCAGATTAGAGTCAGCCATCTTGAATTTGGTTAGAGTGGTGAGATCTACAGATAACTGAACTGCTTTCATTTTTTATTATGTACTTAGAAAATAATTTGTCTCTTTAAAAATTGATTATGCTCGAAGAAATTCCTGTCTTGATTTTTATTAAATAATATCTTAATATACTTATTATTTTTGCCCCAAACCAAGTATTTTCACTTTTGGAAAATTTTCAAGCCTAAGTTTTTATAAATTTTTATAAATATTTTAAATCTAACTGAAATGATAATTATCTTCCTTAGATTATATTTAAAATACTGATATTTTTCAAGATAACTACAGCATTGTAAGACTGGGGCCATCTATTAGCAAACAGTAGAAGCAGTATATGCTTTCATAAAACTCCTAAGCATGCAAGGATGCTGGATTTTATGGTGAAACTGACTTCCATTTCCTCCCTTTTCTCAACACTGATGCTCATTTACTAACGCAGTTCCAGTTTTTCTATATTATTACTTTGTATTTGCTTTTATTAAATGGAACAATCTGAGCTCTGGGAATGAAATTGAAACTAAAATTTTTTGTTTGGTGAGGAGAATTGTTGAAGCTCTGCTTTTTTACCCTCTTTTGCCCAAAGACACTTATGAATATTTAATTTTCTATAGCGAAGTGATTATATTATGTTCTCCATACAAAGTATCAGAAAATTTAAAACTTTTTAGAAGCTAAGGAAACTTTATATAATAAAATACTGAGTCCCTATAAAAGGTATTTTGAAATGTAATACACGGATAAGTTGGAGTCACCACGATTACATCCAACACCACGATGTTCCTGGTAATTGTTCTCACCATCGAGTGAACACACGTGTATCTCTAGGAGGACTAGAGAAAACAGTATATAAACCAGGCATCTTTTCGCATAAAATAAATAACAATAAATGAAAAAAATGGATCCCCAGGCAATAATGAGTTATTGAAGATTCTCAGTAACTTAAAGCTTCACTTTGAGTGGGACTTCATTCATAACCACTGCAGCTCAGAGCAAGGCTCTATGTATCACAGCATCCTCAGATTCAGGGCACCCAGGAGTCAGCCATCTTGAGTCCAGTGAGATGGGGAGATCTACAGAGAGTCTCACACAAGCAGCTAAGTGCATTGAGATAATAGTAACACATGAAAGTTCTGTTTAATCCCTCAGTGGTTGGGCAGAGCACATCAGTTCTATGGCCTACTCCTAATTTCTGCAGGAACATGAAAATACGGAGACTCTGCAGAATTAAAGAAAGTGACCTGAAGAATGACAGGTACTCCAAGGAACAGAAAAAAATAAGTTTTATCATTTTTCCATATATGTCTGTTCCTTTTGTGCCCCCAAGGAAGCAGCAGACACTGACAGGAGGTGGGAGAGGCAGCATTTGAGGAATGAACTCTGTGTGGGTTGCCTAAGGGTTTACTTAGTTATGCTGGCATTGAGGTGCATAGATGAGACAACACAGTGAATATGATACATAAACATTTTCCTTCATTCTTTTATTATTGATGTTAAATAGAATGCTGGCAGCTGTTGATTTGAGCTGGTATCCCGAGTTGGTTCAGTGGATCAAACCAATATGTAATGTAGTTCTGTTAACCCAACTGTAATTAATTGTAGAGGCTTTGTTGTCTTTTGACTGCTGAGTTGTCTTTCTGTACCTCACTTCTGAGTTTATAAATCTATTGTGAATTCACATTTTTAGATTTCTCAGAATTTCTCTGCTTGCGGTAGTTACCCGTTTTCTATCGTTTTTGATAGTATGTATCACTTGTATAATGTATTAGCTTTCATTTTCATATCCCCATACTAGCATGTAATTATGCACACCCCTTCCCTATTCTTCATTCATAATAGTCACACTTTGAACGCTTTTTTTCTCTCTCTACTACAAGTATAAAATAAATACATTTGTCTTTGTAAATCTGGCTTATTTCACTTAACATAGTAACCTCCAGGTTTACCTCTCTTCTCTCTCTATTATATATATATATATATATATGAACAAAAACTATATATACATATATATATATATATATATATATATATATATATATATATATATCATAGTTTTTTGTTCATGCCTGAAAAAACTCCATTGTGTGTTTTCTTACCAATTCATTCCTTGCTGATTCCACATCTCAACTACTTTGAACAGTGCTATGGTAAACATAGATATGTTTTTAGCTTTCTATTTATCAGGTAAGTTGGCTTTTATTCTTTATAGGCATATACACAGAAGTTATATTGCTGATTGGTAGCTTTGTTTTAATTTTGAGGACACTCCCTATTGCTTAAATGGTAGCTAGACTAATTCTATTCTTACTAACAGCTGTATAAGGGCACCTCCTTCTCTCATATCCTTTTTTTTTCTTTTTCTTTTGTTTTGAATCTCAAATAATTTTTTAAAAATTGGATATTTTCTTTATTTACATTTCAAATGTTATCCACTTTCCTAGTTTCCTCTATGAAAAACACCCTCCCCCTATCCCGTTCCCCCTGCTCACCAACCCACCCACTTCTGCTTCCTGGCCCTGGCATTCCCCAACACTGGGGCATAGAGCCTTCATAGGACAAAGGGCCTCTCTTCCCATTGATGTCTTACTAGGCCATTCTTTAATGCATATACAGCTGGAGCCATGAGTCCCACCAAGTGTGCTCTTTGGTTGGTGGTTTAGTCCCTGGGAGCTCTGGGGATACTGGCTAATTCATATTGTTCCTCTTATGGGGCTGCAAACCCCCTCAGCTTCTTAGAAGATGCTCCAACATGTAATAAGGACATATGTTTGACTATGTTCATAGCAGCCTTATTTATAATACCAGAAGCTGGAAAGAACCCAGATGTTCTGCAAAAAAGGAATGGATCCAGAAAATGTGGTACGTACTACTCAGCTATTAAAAGCAATGAATTTATGAAATTTGTAGGCAAATGGATGGATCTGGATTATATCATTCTGAGTGAAATACCTCAATTACAAAAGAACACACATGCTATACACTCACTGATAAGTGGATATTAGCCCAGAAACTTGGAATACCCAAGATACATTTCACAAACCATATGAAACTCAAGAACGGGGAAGAAAATAGATTGGATAGTTCTATCCATCTTGGAAGGGGGGAACAAAACACTCATGGAAGAACTTACAGAGACAAAGTGTGGAGTAGAGACTCAAGAAATGACCATCTAGAGACTGAATCACCTGAGTATACATCCCATTTACAATCACCAAACCCAGACAGTGTTGTGGATGCCAACAAGTGCTTGCTGACAGGAGCCTGATATAGCTCTCTCCCCAGAGGCTCTGCCAGTACCTGACAAATACAGAAGTGGATGCTCCCAGCCATCCATTGAACTGAGCATAGGGTCGCATATCCTTTCTAATGCTTTTGTTTTTTTTTTTTTGGTTGTCTTGATGACAACAATTCTGACTGGGCTGAGTTAGAGTTTTTAATCTCTCTCTCTCTCTCTCTCTCTCTCTCTCTCTCTCTCTCTCTGTCTCTCTCTCTCTCTCTCTCTCTCATCTCTGTGTGTGTGTACATGTGTGTGTGTCTGTGTGTTTCTGAGAATTGAACATAAGAACTTATATGTATTGGGCAAGCACTCTACCACTGAATTATCTCCATAGGCCTTTTGTATAATCTATTTTAGAGATAGAATCTCATCAGTTTGTCCATATTGGCCTTAAATTTGTGGTCTTCCTGCCTGAGTTTCTGGTATGGTAGAGTTACAGCTCTGCATAGAAAGCTTTGGTTTCAATGTAATTTTGCTTTTGATTTGCATTTCCCTGATGTCTAAAGAAGCGCTCGCTGACAGGAGTCTGATATGGCTGTTCCTGAGAGGTTCTACAAGGACCTGACCAATACAGATGCAGATACTTACAGCCACTCATTGGACTGAGTCTGGGGAAAGGACAAGCTAAGGGAAGGACTAAAGGAGTTGAAGGGGATTGTAACCCCATAAGAAGAACAATATCAACTATTGGACCACCCAGAGCTCCCAGGGACAAAATCACCAACCATAGAATATGCATGGAGGGAGCCAGGACTACAGATACACGTGTAGCAGAGGATGGCCATGTCTGACATTAATGAGAGGGGAGGCTTGATGTCCCAGTGTACAGGCATGCTAGAGGGGTGAGGCAGGAGTGAGTGAATAGGTGGAGGAGTACCCACAAAGAGGCAAAGGGGATGGGGAGAGGGTGGATGGGATGGGGGTTTGTGGAGTGGTAACTAGGAAGGGAGATATCATTTGAGATGTAAATGAATAAAATGAATAATAATTAAAAATGATGCTGAATGTTTTCCTTGTAAATTCACTGGGTTATTGTATTTAATATTTGAAAATTATCTTCAGTTACATTGCCCAGGTTTTGACTGGATGTTTTGCTCTTATGGTGCTTAATTTTGAGCTCATTGTATATTCTGGATATTGACTCCATACGATGTGAGTAGCAGGCAAACATTTCATCCATGCTATCAGTATTTCCACTGCTGTCTCCTTTTCTGTACAGTAACTTTTAAAAAATTGTTGCAGCCCCACTTGTCAGTTCCTCTTATTCATTCCTGTATCATGAGAATTCAAGCCAAAATCTCTTGTCCCTGCCTACGTCTTGAAAGATTTCTTCTCCATGTTTTCCTCTAGTCCCTTCTAAAATTCAGTTCCTACACTAAGATCTAGACTCTATTCTGACTTGATTTCATTAGAGTTGAAAAGGAGAGATCTGGTTTCCTTCATCCAATTTTGCCAAAGATACTAATTAAATAGGGTGGCATTTTTCTAATGAATAGTTTTGACATCCATTGCCTAGAATGAGTCTGCACTGCATTTTCTATTGTAATTCATTATTTGATTTGTCTGTCTTCCCCTCCATGGACACAGCATGTATTAGGTGCACAGAAACACACACAGAAAAAAATACCCACACAGAAAATAAATAATAAAAGCAAAAGAAATGTAAGAGTAGGAGCTTTCTGTGCCTACTATGAGGCAAATGGAGCCAAGAATCAGTGTTGAGTTTACATTGTTCTCAGCAGCTTCTAAACAAAGGAGCTACAATTTGCATACTGTATCAGTATTTGCACAATAAATAATCCTACTGTGGTAGGTAAATTTTATTCTGCTACCTTAATACTTTTGGAAAAAGATGCTTTGCCACAGAGTTAGCCAATCTCCTCTCAGGCAAACCGAAGAAACTTTATTCATAGAGTCTTTCTTGATGCATATCCGAGTTTCTAGAATTCCTTTCTATTCTTCATCTCTCTGAACACACACAAGTGTATACTTGGAAACATACCCAGAGCATGGTAAGTGTGTAATATAAAATATTTCAGTAAGCAATAGAAATCTTTTCACACCTCCTTTTTATTGTCTGAAAGCTATATCTTAAAAATAGTGTGTACATAAATATTTACTGCCCAAAAGTACTTAATTTCCTTCTTGTATCCCTCACTTTTTAACTCATCTTCTTCCTAGAAGTGTATGAGAATAAAAGTGCCCAGAATTCTAAGTCTATTTATGGGTCTCCTTCTACTACATAAATCTCTTGATAAAACATTGAAAACACTGTTTGTTTAGCTTCTTGGGTCTGTAGAGTATAGCATGGCTATGCTGTATTTTATGGTTAATATCCACCTATAAGTGAGTACATACCATGCACGTCATTTTGGGCCTGAGTAACCTCACTCAGGTGATATTCTCAAGTTCTGTCCATTTGCCTAAAAAGTTCATGATGCCTTTGTTTTTGATAGCTGAATAGTATCCCATTTTTTTCCTGCTTTTTGGGTCCTCTAGGGTACCCCTAGCTGTTGTGAGCAGTCTGCTATGCCTGGTTAACCTCCATTCTTATGCTACCTTCATCAGACCTATTGATCCTGAACCACACAGTTTACCTTCCCTTCCCCATCCATAGTCCCTGCTTGCTGACTCCTCTTGGGCATCCCAGCTGCCCTGCAAGTTCTGCTTTAACCAGTGGACTTCCATTCTCCCAGACTACTCTTTTCAGCAGATTTGATGGCATTCAGGCCTTGCCTGCATTTTCCTGCCTCATAGCACTAATGCTATGCTTACTGACCTTCCAAAAGTATAGAAACTCAGAGAAGTGGACATTTTGGATCCCCACTTCTATTATGAGTACAACTAACTCCCTTTGTGACTGCTTTGTGTCACAGTGCTTAGATTTTTGTCAAATATGCCCTGTATCAGATTTGTCAATATGTCCTATCAGTTTTATGTGTAATTACTTTATGCATATCCTGCTCATCTGAGGGCTTATAAACGTAGTACCGTGTACTATATTACAATTACATCTAGCACAGGGTTAGCTTCAGCATTTAATATGATCTTCCAAAATTAAATTCCATGCCCCAAATGAGAAACGAGATCAGTTCCTCAAATCATGAGAATGGCAATAGATTGGGCTCAAGACCTGTTAGGTATCAAAAACATAAACTCTAGAGGTGACATGAAAGGAATATTGATGACTTTAAGATTTTGAGCCAATTTAGAGATTTTTCTGTACAGTTAATTCATTAGTATTTTTCTCAGCCTCATGCTATGATAATTTGTTGCCTTGTAAGATATGGGTCTCATCTAGAATTAATATTGCCTTTGTGTCATTATATTTTGTTCACTCCCTTAGAATTATTTCTCCATAGATTTGTAAACACAAAATTAGCTTCCTGATGAAGTGATCTTACAATTACTATTGGAGAATTTTGTTGAATATAAATGAGAACTCTATTATTCTACTGTGAGATAATGCTTAGTATACATTTGAATTAGTCAGCTGACGTTTATTGCATGTCTTCAGGTAGGAGGGGATTATGAAATAAAGTTCAAAAGAGATGCAGTTTCTCCTCCATATTTAGGAACTGACATGTTTACCAAACATACAACACTAGCATTACTTAGTATAAAGATACACAGGCTAAGCATTTGGGAAGTTAAATGAGTTGTGTATTAGGAAGTTAGCATGAAGGAGATAGCTCTGAGCCCCAACTACAGTGGCAGATGAAAGACTTAAAATAATAATTTAAAAAATCCTCCAGGAAATTTTGCTCTTGAAAATTTCAAAAATAAACATAAGAAGGAAGAGAAAATATTTTAGAGACAATATTTTAGAGACAAAAACAATTAATGCAAGGTATATATACTGTACTTAAAAATAACAACAAATAAACCTTAGACATACCCACCACAGTCCAGAGATCAAGTTGAAAGGTAATAAAGAATTGGCTAACCTGGTTGACAAGTCAGTGAATGAGTTTTTAAGTTCTAAATCAAGAATTTTAAATAAGAAAAGCAGTCACTATAAACGTTACGATAAAAAGACAATGCCTTAAAATAATATCTAAATATGATGGTTTAATTTGAAATCCAGTGTAGAAGGATTAGGGTGAAGCAATTCTGGAAATAGATCATAAAAAGTTTACAATGTTGAACTGCAATTATATGTGCTTCTATAAAACAACTCTCTTGCTTTTGTAATCATCTGTTTCAAAGATACATAATACCAACATGAAAAACAGCCAAAAATTCAGCTAGCATCTCTATTATCTTTATTTTATTGCCAGTACTGAGAGACAGTCAATAGAACTACATTTAGTGTTTAACAATGATCATTTAAGAATTTCTGGCATGATTTGTTTTTGTGCCTTCAGTATCCTGATGCTTTTTCCTCGTCCTATCTTGAACACACAGATATACATATCTTTATTTAAAGTACTTAATATGCAATAAGTTAATAAACTAGTTGAGAATCCTAAGCTCACTGAATACACAAGCACATGTATCATTTGAGAAAATAGAGACCTTTACAAGCATTCAGTTCTTCAAATTCTCAACAGTATCATTTGAAATATACAACTTAGTGAAGAAAAATGAACTTCCATGATGAGTTTTAAGAATTATAAAAACTATATTGTATGTATGTATGTATGTATGTATGTATGTATGATCTATCTATCTATCTATCTATCTATCTATCTATCTATCTATCTATCTATCTATCTATGTGTTTATACTTCATGTGCATTCATGTCTTGCCTGCATGTATGTCTGTGTGAAGGTGTCAGGTCTCTTGGAACTGGAGTTACCGACAGTTGTGAACTGCCATGTCAGGGCTGGGAATTAAACCTGGGTTCTGTAAGAGAAGCCAGCACTCTTAACTGTTGAGCCACTTCTCCAACCCAAGCATTATGTAATTTAAAAGGAAATAAATAATTAATTTTTTTCCTATATATCTCTTTCAACTGAAGTCTATTTGATAAGAAGGAAGACATGCTAAAAGATATGACTGACAATGATAGAACAGGAGTGCTGTTTATAATGCCTTTATAATCATGGCATTCTGAAGGCAGAGGCATCCGAAAGACATTAAAGCTATAGGGGGCATCTAGGCATCAAACCCCACCCTTAGCTGTGGAGCTATTGATAATTGTTAGCTACTAAGAAAGGGGCGTCAGTTTTCTGTAAGAGTGTATCTTCTGGTAAGTTACCCAGGCTCCTTGGAAGGCCACACAACCAAGAATATATGAGCATCAGAAATTTCCCTTGAAGAGGCTGGGTGCGAAAGAGGCCTTACATCTGAGAAGAGTTGGGAAAGATGTAGGAATATGATCAGAACACATTGTACAACAATTTCAAAAACCCAATAAAATTTAAAAAATAATAATGAAATGAAATGATAGTCAATATCTTCAAGATACTAAAAAATGTAAGCATCATATTTTAAATAAAAATAAAATCTAGCCTCTTGAAAACAAGGAGGATGAGGAATTAATGAGGAACTGTGGAAGGGGATACCAAGGTGGGGGCCATGAATGGACTATAAAAAATAAGAGTAATAAATAAATATACTTAAAATAAAAAAATAAAATTGTGCTTAGTTGCCATTTTTCCTTGTTGATGTTAAATTTAGTATTAATCATTGGGCAGGAGATCCTCATACTCTTGAAGAAATAGAAATAAAATATTTAGTCTATTATATATATATGAACATTATTATGTTCAAGAAATTGAGCAACTCTTTTT